>NW_022900917.1:41155682-41169647 GCF_012274545.1 Fukomys damarensis
ACCCTCGTCCCCCGGGGCTCGCGGCTGCTGGGCCTCGGGGCCGCACCTGCTAATGAGGATGCCCGGCCACGCAGCTCCGCCGTCCCCGGACCCGCTTCCTAGTGTGCACGACTGAGTGGGCCTGGCTTCGGTCTCTGGTGCCGGTGAATGAAAAGCTTCGGAGCGAATCTGAATTCCAAGAGCCATGGACGAAAGTTCTGGGCCGCAGCCCCCCGCGGGAGAGCTGCCGGCGGTGCGGGCCGCGGTAGGAGCTGTCCAAGAGGAGAGCGAGCCCCAGACCCTCAGGTCTAAGAGCCCACCGGTCCCGAGCAGCGCCGCCTGCCGGCCGAGCCGCAGTCCCGCGAGTGTAGACGGCAAGTCGGCCTTTGCCTGCATGGATTCTTTGGGCCACCAGGAGGTGAAGCGAGGCCAGAACCCGTTGGCTCCCAGCCCCTCTGCCCCGTCCCCCTTGGAGGGGACGGCAGGGTCCGTAGACTGCAACCATATGATGGACCTCAGCAAGGCCGGCCCAGCTTCGGCGCCGCTGGCCCCGCTCCGGGAGAGAAGATGCCTCTACGTGGTCCTCACCGATTCTCGCTGCTTCCTGGTTTGCATGTGCTTTCTGACCTTCATCCAGGCGCTGATGGTCTCCGGGTACCTGAGCAGTGTCATCACCACTATTGAAAGGCGCTACAGTCTGAAGAGTTCCGAGTCCGGCCTGCTGGTCAGCTGCTTTGACATCGGGAACCTGGTGGTAGTGGTGTTCGTCAGCTACTTTGGGGGCCGGGGTCGGCGACCCCTGTGGCTGGCTGTGGGCGGACTTCTCATCGCCTTCGGGGCTGTGCTCTTCGCCTTACCTCACTTCATCTCTCCACCCTACCAGATCCAAGAGTTGAACGCTTCGGCCTCCAACGACGGCCTGTGTCAGAATGGCAACTCCACGACCGATTTGGAGCCTCCGCCCTGTCCAAAGGACTCTGGAGGAAACAGTCACTGGGTCTACGTGGCGTTGTTCATCTGTGCACAGATTCTCATTGGAATGGGCTCCACGCCTATTTACACCCTGGGACCAACCTACTTAGATGATAATGTTAAGAAAGAAAATGCATCCTTGTACCTAGGTAAGATTTCCTGTTCTCTCCCGTAAGTTTGACTCACCCTGAAACTTTCCTTCCAAAGCATAGACAGGAAAGATATTTTTACTTTTTAAAATATACTAGTAAATAAGATTCCATTTTTATTTTTATGTTTTAGCTTAGGTGTGGTGTATTTTGGGTTTGGGGGAGAATCAATTTGTTGAGAGTGCTTGGAACTAATCTTCAGACTCACATTTCACATTTGTCTTTTCCAAAGTAATATGGATTTAAACCTGGGATAGTGTGTCTGTCTCTTGCTTCCTACCTTTGGAAAAGTTCTACTTCATCACATTTATTTTGTAGTAGTAGCTGCCCCTCCTTAGAAGGGTTCAGGAAGGGAGGAGTAACTAGTGTGCGAAGCTTTGAAGTCCTTACTGCTTTCATCTTCTGCTGCCTTTCATGCTTGTGTCCAATGGAGGTAACGGTAGCTGGACTCCATAAATCTGTCTTTATTACCTGCACACCCATATTCCTTACATGTCACCTGCTTTGCTGTTAAAAAACATACATAAACCCAACAAAACCCCAAAAGGTCGACTACCTTATCTTCAGGCAGAAGCAATTCCACAAGTTGTAAGGTTATCCAACGCTGGTTTTGGTTGTGGACACGTGACGTGAGTACACGAGAGTAAATCACTACGTTCTGCAGGGCAGAGGCCCTGGAGTTTGGTGTGTTGACTTGCATAAGCTGACACCACTGGACAGAGTGCTTGGCTTAAGTATAGGGTGCTCAGGCGAGGCCAGACAATTAGGGTTAGGGTCAGTTTACTTCCTAGAACTAAATCTTTAGTGGTTGGCACCACACTTTGGAATAGTTGAGCCTTCAAAACTGAACTTCCGAGGGATGGATTGAAAAGGATTGTTAGCCATCACACTGGATGATATCTTTCTGTTTCTCTTCTGGAGTCCCAACTAAAACACGATAAAGGACTTCATTAAAAAATCAAGATGGTAAATAAACAGCTATTTTAGTAATTTACTAGTTATGTGCTGATGGGATCCCCATCTATACTATGAATAGTAAGGTTGTCAGAGGACACTGAAAAAGATATTCGATGTAAAAGGGCTGTGCTTTGTCCTCTGCCTAACCCCAGCTCCCTGGAGCTGTTATAGAAGGGTATCTGAGTCCCAGTAGTCCTCAGTAACTGGCCAAATGCATTAGGACAAGTTTTATGGCTTAATTTTATTGTAAATGCAAGAGAAAGAAATTTCTATTCTGGGTAGATAATAATTTGGTTGTTGCCTCACCTCTCTGTCTTCTAACACTATGAAAAATTTAAACATAAAATTGAAACAATAGTATAATGATCATGATGGGGCTGGGGATTTAGCTCAGTGGTGTACCACCTGCCTTGCAAGTTCAAGGTGCTGAGTTTGATCCCCAACCAAGAAAAAAAAAAAAAAAGCAAAATGATCATCAACATACCTACCATCTAGATTTTTTTTTTTTCTTTTTGGTCAGGGGATCGAACTCAGGTCCTTATGCTTATGAGGCAGGCGGCAGAACCACTGAGCTAAATCCCTGGCCCTAGATTTAATAATTGTTCATTTTGTCAAGCCTGCTTTCTCAACCTGTGTGTATATGTGTATAGAAACATATTTATTTTGGTTAGGGAGTTAAATTATTTGAGTAATTGCAGATATTGCTAACTTTTTTTGTTTTGTTTTGTTTTTCGAGACGGGGTCTCACTATGTAGTTCAGACTAGCCTTGAATTCACTGTGTAGCCCAGGCTGCTCTTGAACTCCCAGCAATCCTCCTGCCTCAGCCTCCCGAGTACTGGGATTACAGGTGTGTGCCACCATGCCCAGTTTAACACTAACCTTATTAAGCATGTATCTTCTAAAAATAAGGGCAACCTGGGGATGGGAGGGTGAAGCACAGTGTACCCACTCCTGGGTACCATTGATGCAAACTTTCTGCATCAAAATCACGAAATCCCTTATGCAAAGGGAGAACATCCTCTCATAGATATTAAAAGTCCTGGGATTTAATTTGTCTGGTACTGGTTCCTCACCAAGAAGAAAAAGAGCAAGTGTATATTAAATGTATATTCTGTGCTAGGCACAGTGCTAGGGCTTTTAATTTTATAATTTTTGTTTTTTTGTGGGGCAGGACCATACCTCATGCGTGGTAGGCAAGTACTTTACCACAGAGCTATGTCCCCAGCCCTGTGCTAATTAATTAATTAATTTTTTGGGGGTACTGGGGATTGAACGACAGTCCTTGCGTTTGCGAGGCAGGAGGTGGAACCACTGAGCTAAATCCCTGGGCCCTGTGCTAATTTTGAGAAGACCAAAAAATGAAATAGTCCCAGTATTTGAAGAGCTTCCAGGGTAATGAAGAAACATTGCCAGTTTGAGGCAGGGTAGAAAGGGACATGTCCGGGGGAGGGAAGTTACAGAAATGATATTTAAGATGAGGGATTAGCTCAGTGGTACTGAGTCTGCCTTGCAAGCGCAAGGTGCAAGGTCCTGAGTTCAATCCCTGGTACTGCAAAAAAAGAAAAAAAGAAATGATACTTAAGGAAGTCCAGGAGAATTCTCCTTTACAGCTTTCCTTTTCTTTTCTTTCCTTTTTTTTTTTTTTGAACCAGGATCAAACTCAGGACCTTGAGCTTGCAAGGCAGGCGCCGTGCCAAATGAGCTAAATCCCCAGCTCTGAGAATTCTCCTCTATATTAAATAGATCTCAGGATAGTGATTTGAGTGTCAGCGATCTTACACATGTTTTCTTATATAATGTTCTCAAGGGTCTTATGAGATGGGGATTGCTTGCTTTATTTTATGGATGAGGAAACCAAAGCTTGGAGGATTAAAATCATTGCTTAGAGCCTGAAGTCTATGCCTTCGGATCTCAAAACCCTGAGCCTTCCCATGCTGTGCGGCTGGCTGTCTGGCAAGAGACCCTGAAGGTTGATAGCAACTGAAGGATGTACCATGTCCCACAGTTTGGGTGTGGTGCAGATAGATACAGAACGGGTCAGAAGGACCAAGACATGACCAAAACAAGACTGTTCTCGGAATCTTTCAAAGTGGGCTCTCCAGGACGCTGGCGTGGTGGTGCACAACTGTAATCCCAGTAGTCAGGAGCCTGAGGCAGGAGAAAGTTCAAGGCCATCCTGAACCACATAGCAAGACCTTGTTGAAAGAAGGAAGGAAAGAAGGAAGGAAGGCAGGCATTCTGTGCTGTTGCTGTACGAATTATGATCAGAGAGACTTTTGTGGTCTCAGAACATGAGCAGTGTTAGCTAATTACGACATAGCATTTTTTCTTTCTGGTAAGTAATGGGTTACTGTATCTTTGTTATTTTTCACAAGACTGCTTTTCTATGTTTCCTTTTTCACATCCCACCCTTTTCTTGGCCTTCCTGCCAGTCTTTCTAACTTCTCATTAAAACCACGGGAAAAGAAGAAAAAAAAATCAAGTAGCACAATAGTGATTGCAGGCAGGAACAAACATCTGAAGTAATTACAACTAGTGTATTAAAACCGGTGAAATGGAAAGTGATCGCATATTTTAATCGTTTGAAAGTTCTACGTTAACATTCTGGCAGCCACAACTGTAGAAGCCCTACGGTTGTGGATGAGAGATCAGGGTTTGTTAGTTCTACGTTAACATTCTGGCAGCCACAACTGTAGAAGCCCTATGGTTGTGGATGAGAGATAGCAGGGTTTGTATCCACTCAATGGGCCTAACTCCTGCAGGAGAGAGGCAAGGGATTTCCAGGAGCACAGAGAAAGTTTTGTAGGTATTCAGAAGGAGGAAGGTGAGCAACTAGACTATGGTTTGTAATTCAGTCCCGAGGAGCGAGAGAGGAACTATGACCCTTTGGGGGCAAGATTTCCATGAACCGCCAGGGAAAGGAGAAAGTGTGGCTAGTCAGGTGGGAAAGGGAAGCAGAGGGTGCATTTCCGGACCAAAAAGCCAGTGCTCCGATTGGGTGGCACTCGGCATAAGCAGTGATTGACATGGGCCAGCTGTCAGTCAAGCACTGTGGGTGCCAGCTCTGGGTCACCTCTCTGGGGAGTTCCCTCAACCATCAGCCCCGGCTCATGCCACAGACAAGGGTTGGCATTGGTACCGGGCCTCAGGAAGAGTTCTGGAGACCATGCAGAGAATCTGTAGTTTAGTTCCGCTCTGCCCACATTGCTTCTGGGCTTTTAGACAAATCCCTGCCCTCCTCCTCACTCAGTGGGTTTGGTTACAGTTTTCCCCACTTTGTAGCATCTGGAGGAGTAGGTGTGATTCTGTGTATGCCAGTGTTCTGCAAACTTTAAGGAGATACTTTGTTGTCAAAGCAGAATACCAGCTCACCCAAGGGAGCAGGCAAAGAAGGGAGTGGGAGATGCTTGCTCTTTAAACGGACATTTTTTTTCAATAATCAGATAAAAGGAAACATTGTGCGGGGAATCAAAATATTGTATTGCTCCTTAGAAATGTCTCAGTATCGTCATACTTTGTTTAATTAAGTTTTCTAAGGACTGAGATTTTTATCATCAGAACTTTCTGATGCCAACCTTTGAGGACCATCTTTCTCTTTTTTTGGTATTGGGGATGGAACCCAGGGGTGCTGTACTACTGAGCTACATCCCCAGCATTATTATTATTATTATTTTTTGGTACCGGGGATTGAACTTGGGTCCTTAGCTTGCAAGGCAGGTGGTGGATTTTTTGGTTTTTTGAGACAGGGTCTCACTACATAGTTGAGACTGACCTGGAACTCACTATGTAGCCCAGGCTGGTCTCAAACTCACAGCGATCCTCCTGCCTCAGCCTCCTGAGTGCTGGGATTACAGGCGTGCGCCACCAAACCTGGCTCCGATCCTTTTTTATTTCTTTTTTTCTTTTTATTGAGTTTATTGGTACAATCTAGGTCTACAGTACAGTTACATTCATTACTGGGATCCTGTACCTTCACATGACGCTTCTTGGTTCTCATTTTTCCCCTTGTCCCTGTCCTCCCTTCACCCCTCCTCCCCTCCCCATCCTTTTTTATGTCTTAAGACAGGATTTCACCAAGTTGCCCAGGCTAGAGTCCAACTTGCCATCTTCTTGCCTCAGCTTCCTGAGTAGTTGGGATTACAGATGTACGCCACCACAACTGGCAAGATCATCTGTTTTAGTGTGTGAACATAAAGTGAAATGCTTTCACACCTGTGCAACATATCAAAAGCTCTTTTGAATCTTATGGGGCTTGTGGTGTCCAGATTTCACTACTGTTGGTCTTCTTTTTGTTCACGTAGTTGGTGGCAGGACATGGGTGGGACAAGGACCAGTGCTACGCTAGAGTCAGAAGTGACTACAGTCGTCTCTTGTTTGGGGGAAAATGGGTCCAGGACTCCTGTGGACATCGTAATCCTTGGATGCTCAATATGCCAGTGTACATTAAATCATTTACAGATTATTTTTATCATCTGTTGCTATGGAAGTCCTAGGTGATTCTGTATTGTTGAGGGAAAAATGACAAGGAAAACATCTGGCTGTATTTGTGCCCCATGGCTATGATCCCAGCACTCTGAGAGGCTGAGGCAGGAAGATGCCCAATTTGAGCTTGGGCAACTGAGCAAATGAGCAGGACTCTGTCTCAAAATAAAAGCTAAAAAACTTGGGAATATAACATAGTGAAAAGGCCCCGGGTTCAGTCCCCAGAACTGGAGAAAAACGAAAGGTCTACAGTTGTTTTCTGCGTTTTTTGTTTGTTTGTTTTTTTGTTTTTGGGTATGGGGATTGAATTCAGACACATTGTACAGAAAAGCCTTTTTTCCAAATATTTTCAGTCTGCTTGCTTGAGTCATTGGATATGGAGGCCATGGCTGGGGAGACTGGGCTAGTGTATTAACGTCACAAAGACTTTACCTGTTTATGCAGAACCTGTGGGTGCAGAGCACCGACTGGCATAGAATTTAAAAAATAAATCTTGGGCTGGGGATTTGGCTCAATGGTTCTGCCGCCTGCCTTGCAAGCTCAAGGACCTGAGTTCGATCCCTGGTACAAAAAAAAAAATCTCCCCTGGCCCCTTTTCTGTTAACTTTTTTTTTTTTTTGTACCGGGGATTGAACTCAGGACCTTGTGCTTGCGAGGCAGGCAGCAGCATAACTGAGCTACATCCCCTGTCCTTTCCTCAGTCTTTTAAAGGTACAGTGAACTTGAAATTATTTGAGTTCTATTTCATCAAGATTGTATAGTAGATAAATATTATAGTTATATACACATTACATCCGTATATATTCTTTTTGAGATTTTTTAAAATTCCTGAATGCACACATGTTTTTTGGTACCAGGGACTGAACTTAGGACCTTGTGCTTTCGAGGCTTGTAGCGACACCACTGAGCTAAATCCCTGGCAGAATACACACACATATTTAAACATAAGTTCTTTGGAGGGAATGTGCTGGATATTGAACCCAGGAATTTGTGAATGCTAGGCAAATGCTATGCTGTTGAGTTATACTTCCAACTTCTACTGTTTATAAGGAAAAAAAAAATTGCAGAAGTCACTCCTTAGAAATATTGTATAGAAAAATCTGCAGCTTATACCTGTATGCTGTAGATCTACAGCCGTGATTTAATTTGTAGTAACACAAACAATGAAACATGCACTTCTGTGTCTTCCAATCCAGTGGTGGCAGGAACCATACGACCAAGTGTGTTGGTGGGGTTGAAAAGTGTGGGGTCCTCTGAGCAACAAGTCACCCGGGTCAGCGCAGTTGCCTTCCATCGTGTCTCTGCCTGGCTGACACCGGCGATCTGGGCAGCTTTGGCCTCACGCACTTGTCCCCACAGCAAGAAGAAGAGGAGGAGGCAGGGTCCGCTCGGTCCGTGATGCTCTACCGGCTGTCATCCAGCGCCCTGCCGATGGAGGCTCCTGGGCCGGGGATGCCAGATTTGAGAGAAACAGCACCATGTGTCCGTGTCACAGCAGTGTTCCCCTTTTCACCTCGATAACCAAGTTCGAAGCTTGTTTTTTTCTGGCCAGTATTAAAAACCCATCTGAAGTGGGCTGGGGATTGAGCTCAGTGGTTTTGGTGCCTGCCTTGCAAGGACCCGAGTTCGATCCCCGGTACCAAAAAAAAAAAAAAAAAAACAAAGAAACCATCTCAAGTGCCTCATAGCATTCCTTTTCCCCTGATCTTTTTTGTTGAGATTTTGAAGGGGCCCACTAATTAGCATCCTTTTTCCCCCCACTTGTATTCTGAGCTAGATGAAAAATGTGACAAAGGGCTGTACACATAAGAAGGCCAAACTATCACCTTGAAACCTGTAGAAGTGAGGTTGCAGCATGTAGGTGGTATCTTTGAGCAAGTGGACTTTTAATAGTCACAGAATCAAATGAATTTATCCGTCTGGCCTCAGGTAAGCTGGGCAAAAGCGGAGTGGCGGCCTGGCGTCCCCCACACTGGTCGCTGGCCTAGCTTTTACTCTACAGTTAGTTACTTACTCCCAGGAGGGCGAAGGAGGGGCTGATCTGAGCACACTCTGCTTCTTCCACTTTAAAAAGTTCTTCTTTAAGAGCAGCAGGGAGGGCAGGGAGAAGTCTGGAAAGGAAATAAGACTTTTAACTGGTTTTAAAAATTTTTTTCTTTTGTTTAGTTTTTTGAGGCAAGGTCTCTGTATTAGTTCAGGCTGGCCTTGTACTCACGGTAATTCTCCTGCCTCAGCCTCCTGAGTGCTGGGATTATAGGCATCTACCACCATGCCCAGAGTCTGGTTTTAAAATTTTGTTTTAATTTTGCTTATCCTATTTACCTTTGTAAGCTACATAAAGCCCTTTTTGAAAGTAGGCTGTGTGCAAATGAGAAATACACGGAAACGGTAATCTCCACTAAACACGAATGTGATGGAGCGCGGGGTGGGGGTGGGGGTGTGGATGGCGCCCACGACTTGGACACGTGCGGAGCCAGGTGAAGTGAGGTGGGGCGGAGGTAACAGCGTCCTGTGCACCTGAGACGGCTCCTCCGGGTCAGAACAGGTGGGCTTTCTCTCTTAGCAGTGACAGAATGAGTATGTGCTGCCTGATAGTCATTTCTAGACTGTTAGGCAAATTGTCTAAGACGCTGAGGAACAATACCTTCAGGGTCTGCCTGAGAGGCATAGGGATTTACTGTTTACTGGGGGAAAGTTGGCTGGGTGCTTATTGGTGTAATCAGCCTACCCAAAAATACAGGCTAGCCTTTTTAGTGGCCTTGATGATACAGTGATAACTTTTTTTTTCTTTTTTTTTTGTACCGGGGATTGAACTCCGGTCCTTGCAAGGCAGGCAGGCAGAACCACTGAGCTTGATCCCCAGCCCTGCTTTTGGTTTTTTTGGTGGCACTGGGGATTGAACATATGCTAGGCGTGCACTTTACCACTAAGCTACGTCTCCAGCCCTTTTTATTTTGAGACAAGGTCTTGCTATATTACTCAAGCTGGCCTGAAACTTGTTGTGATCCTCCTGCCTCAGCCTCCCCAGCAGCTGAAATTTCAGTGTGCTTCACTGAGCCTGGCTTGATGATACAGCTTTAAAGCATGATTTTATTGACCTCTCACTTCACTTAGCTATGAATTTATTATCTGTGGCCCTTCTGAAACTTGAGTGTTCGTGAATCACCAAGGGATCTTGTCAGAATACAGGTTCTGTTTACGTTGGAGCAGGGCCTGAAAGGAAGGTTGTTGGTGGTGCAAGGACCATATTTTGAGGAATGAGAATTAAAAGATCAGGGAATCCAGGGATTTAGCTCAGTGGTTCTGCTGCCTGCCTTGCAAGCGCAAGGACCAGAGTTCAACACCTGGTACCCAAACAAACAAACAAAAAGAAACAAACACAAACAAAAACCCATACATAGCCTTTGTCCAGGCAGGAGGTTTTGTTCTGGGCTTAGGGCTGAAGCCGCTGTTTGTAAGAACAGCCACTGGTCGCCAGGAAGAACAGCACCGCCTTTCCCTGCATGTGCAGAAGCAAGAAGTCAGTGTTGGCTCCTCACCCACAGTGGTATGACCTCACGACCACCACCGAGGTGGGTGCTGGGACTCCTGGGGTCAGAGGTCAGGCTACACTTGTAGGTTACTTGTGCAACCCTAGGTGGGGGAAAGCCAAAAACCTCACCCGTGGCTCTGCTTTTCTTACTTGAAAATTGAGAGAAGTTAGCAGTGACTTGAGGGTCTGATGGTAGACAAATGTGAGATGTAGATTCGAAATGATTTTGGAGAATATTAGAAGTTTTTCCCTTAACAGCAGAATGATCAGACAGACACAGGGTGTGCTGGCCTGGTTGGCTGCGGTTCTTACTCACAGTAGGGGTCAAGCCAAGGCATGAGCTAGAGATCATCTCGTTTGGCCCTATTTGTAAAAACGATAATTTGACAGGCAAGGAACCCAAACTCCAAAAGATTATAGGATTTGTGCTATAAAGAAAAAAGTATAGCGTTTCTTCAAGAAATTAAAAATGGAGATATTATATATAGTAATCTAACAGTTCCACTTCTGATATGTCTCAGAAAGAATTAAAAGCAGGGTCTAGAAATATATGCACACTCTCTACATAGCAGAATTATTCACAGAAGCTGAGAGGTGGAAGCAAGCCAGCTGTCCCATCAGCAGATGAGTGTATAATCAAAACGTGTATATATACAATAGGATATCATTCAGCCTCAAAAAGGAAGGGAATTCTGACCTACTGGGGACATAGGTAGCTTTGGGGACATAACGCTAAGTGAAATAAGCCAGTAACAAAAAGACAAATACTCTGATTCCTCTTGTAAGATAGATAAAATAGTTAAAATTCACAGAAACAGAAAGTAGAATGCTGGTTTCCAAGGACCGAAGGGAAGGAAAATGCGGAGCTGTTGTTTAATGCACACAGAGTTTTTAAAGATGAAAATGTTTTGGAGATCTATTACAAAATGGTGTGAATATACTTACCCCTACTGAACTGCACACTGTAAAAGTAGTTAAAATGGTTTAAAAAAATTAGAGACTTTGTCCATGCAGGTTGCTTTGAGTCTGAAATTACGTATATTCTGTAAGCCCATCTGTATTGTATGTGGAAATTCTGAAAGTATATGTCTTTCGATGATAGAGACGCTTCTCAGCCTATGTAACCTCTGCGGCGGAAACACTGAGCCAAATCCCTGGCCCATTGAGCATAACTCTTAAAAGGAGGAGTATGGGTTTGGAAAAAAGGAGGCAAAGTGGATTTTAGAGCAGTTTTTTTGTTTTTGTTTTTGTTTTTTTTTGTACCAGGGATTGAACTCAGCAGGCGTGCTGCCGCTGAGCTAAAAATTCCCAACCCAAGAGCAGGTATTTGAAGACTGAAGCTTTCAGGAAGAGATCGAAGAGGAAGAATTTGGGTAGTTTTATGAGGTCTTTGGGGAGTGAGGCTGTAATACCGCATTTGGAAGTAAGGACTGTGGTTTTGTCAGTGTTGTACTGTGCTGTTTGTTCTGGCAGTAGGTAGCTTCTACCCATTGCCTTTGCTTTCAGTTTCCCCATGACAGAGACACTGAAATGAGGATCCCATAACAAAAGATGGGGATTCCATGGCTGCCTGATCTTCTTCCTTAAAAACTATTTGCAATTGGTCCAGAGATTTAGCTCAGTGGTTCTGCTGTCTGCCTCTCAAGCGCAAGGTCCTGAGTTTGATCCCTGGTACCAAACAACAACAACTGCTACTATTTGCAATTTTACAACAGTCAGGAATTGTAGGATTTGAACCTCAGTTTCTGGGGAAAACAATATAGGTTTTGGGTCATGCCAAACCAGTGGTTCTCAATCCGGGATGATCCCTCCACAAAATGTTTGACATCGTTGGAATCATTTTTGATTGTCACAACTTAAAGGGGGTCCCACTGGCATTTAGTGATGGTTAGGCCAGGAATGCTGCTAAATATCCTGGAGAGCTCCCACATTAAAGAATTATCCCACAAAGGATTGTCGATAATCATGCTCTGGACTTGATTCACTTTCAACTTTCAAGTTACTTTATTTCTCAAGTTCCTTCTATTTAAAAACTCCAGGTCATAATGAGAGAACCAGGAAAAATATCAAACGTGTGAATGGAAATGACTAGGGAAGAAGACCTTTGGGCGTAGCAAGGTCTTCTAGTAAGGAAGAGATAGAAAGTAGACATTACTTGTGCATTGGTCATTGTTACATTGTTGCTCAGTAGTTACTGTAGTATTTGTGCTATACTGGGCTACTAGTAGATGATAGTAAACAGTAGTGTGCTACTATCTGCTATCGTAGACTATTTTTAGTGGGTGTAAAAAGAATTAAGGCTTTCATGGTTTCTATGGTGACTTCAGTTCCCATTAGCCTTAAAGAGTTTAACATGTTCACACCCAGGCTGTGCATGCATGATTGTCCTGTACAGCTCAATGGGGCAGTCATGCATGTGCCACTGGTGATTCAAGCTTGGGCCATAATCTTGGAGGTGGGAAAGCTGTAATTGTGTATTTGTGTGCACTAAGGAAAATGGATGTCATTTTTCCCTGGAAACTCTCTTTTAGTGACTTCAGTAAAAGAAAACATTGAGGGGCTGGGGATTTAGCTCAGTGGTTCCGCTGCCTGCCTTGCAAACACAGGACCTGAGTCCCGAGTTCGATCCCTAGTACCAAAAAAAAAAAAAACAAAAAAAACAAACAAAAAACCAAACAAACGAACAAACAAAAAACACATCGAAGCAAAGAATTTTGGAAAACTATAAAGCACTTAATTAATCAGCATCTAGAGAAGAGTTCACCAACCAAATAATTGGACCTCCAGAGGAGATGTAGGATGGCTTTAATAAGGGGTTATACGATCTAATTTTTCTTAAAAAAAATGGTAACTTAGTTTAAAAAAAATAACTGTGATGTGGTTTCAGATAAGTCTAACAAGGGCTGGTTTTACAGAAAATACTTTTTAGTGTTTAAAATATGTCAGGTATTGTGCTAAATACTTTGTCAATATGTCCATAGAACAACTTTTATCCATAGAACAACTCTGCTGCAGCTGCTCCCTACCCTACTTTACAGATGAAGAAATCAAGTTTAAATTATGTGCTCAAAGTCATCTAAAGTGGCAAAATCAGGTCTTCATAGAAAGTCAGAGGGGAAAGTTCATCAGCTTCTGATGTGACTCTCAGTTTCCTGATTCAGTATCTGTGAAGGAGAGGATAAAGCGAGTTTTCTTACATCTGAAGAGGATTTATAGTCCATTTTGCTTTTCTTAAAGCCATCAGAAACCTGTCCTTTGGGTACCCTTTTCTCTCCTTGGTGACTTGTGCCCTGCTGCTGAGTGACAGCTGTCCCTGGGGAATCAGGAATTCCATTTGCTCTTTTTTTCCAGCAGCTGTGTGTCACCTGATGGCAAATGCAGAGCCTATTTCCTCTCCTGGGAGTTGTGATTGCTCGTGAAACTGTCACCCTGCAAAATTGCTAATCCCTGTTACTGAATATAACTGAGAAAGGCAGGTGTGGGTTACTCTCATTTAAAAGTAAGGACTGGATTCATGTCATTATCATTGTCAGCAGGATGAAATTACAGATTTGCAAGTGTCTGAAGTGAAATTATTAGTTCCTGACTTTCTATTTTCTAGAAATTCTTGTCAGAATTCTTAGCTACAGTACTTCCACCACCACCACCACCACCACCACCTTGAATCTTTGATTGTGGCTTTTAATTCTTATGAGGATCATAGAAGTTTTAAGATGCCTTTGTGTTTTGTAAGGATAAGGATGAAATTTAAAAAATAAGTCTATATGGAGATCTTAAACTTCCTGGCTGTTAATCCATTTCTTTCTTTCTTTCTTTCTTTCTTTCTTTCTTTCTTTCTTTCTTTCTTTCTTTCTTTCTTTCTTTCTTTCTTTCTTTCTTTCCTTCCTTCCTTC
>NW_022900917.1:41170537-41196969 GCF_012274545.1 Fukomys damarensis
GCACCTGAGACGGCTCCTCCGGGTCAGAACAGGTGGGCTTTCTCTCTTAGCAGTGACAGAATGAGTATGTGCTGCCTGATAGTCATTTCTAGACTGTTAGGCAAATTGTCTAAGACGCTGAGGAACAATACCTTCAGGGTCTGCCTGAGAGGCATAGGGATTTACTGTTTACTGGGGGAAAGTTGGCTGGGTGCTTATTGGTGTAATCAGCCTACCCAAAAATACAGGCTAGCCTTTTTAGTGGCCTTGATGATACAGTGATAACTTTTTTTTTCTTTTTTTTTTGTACCGGGGATTGAACTCCGGCCCTTGCAAGGCAGGCAGGCAGAACCACTGAGCTTGATCCCCAGCCCTGCTTTTGGTTTTTTTGGTGGCACTGGGGATTGAACATATGCTAGGCGTGCACTTTACCACTAAGCTACGTCTCCAGCCCTTTTTATTTTGAGACAAGGTCTTGCTATATTACTCAAGCTGGCCTGAAACTTGTTGTGATCCTCCTGCCTCAGCCTCCCCAGCAGCTGAAATTTCAGTGTGCTTCACTGAGCCTGGCTTGATGATACAGCTTTAAAGCATGGTTTTATTGACCTCTCACTTCACTTAGCTATGAATTTATTATCTGTGGCCCTTCTGAAACTTGAGTGTTCGTGAATCACCAAGGGATCTTGTCAGAATACAGGTTCTGTTTACGTTGGAGCAGGGCCTGAAAGGAAGGTTGTTGGTGGTGCAAGGACCATATTTTGAGGAATGAGAATTAAAAGATCAGGGAATCCAGGGATTTAGCTCAGTGGTTCTGCTGCCTGCCTTGCAAGCGCAAGGACCAGAGTTCAACACCTGGTACCCAAACAAACAAACAAAAAGAAACAAACACAAACAAAAACCCATACATAGCCTTTGTCCAGGCAGGAGGTTTTGTTCTGGGCTTAGGGCTGAAGCCGCTGTTTGTAAGAACAGCCACTGGTCGCCAGGAAGAACAGCACCGCCTTTCCCTGCATGTGCAGAAGCAAGAAGTCAGTGTTGGCTCCTCACCCACAGTGGTATGACCTCACGACCACCACCGAGGTGGGTGCTGGGACTCCTGGGGTCAGAGGTCAGGCTACACTTGTAGGTTACTTGTGCAACCCTAGGTGGGGGAAAGCCAAAAACCTCACCCGTGGCTCTGCTTTTCTTACTTGAAAATTGAGAGAAGTTAGCAGTGACTTGAGGGTCTGATGGTAAACAAATGTGAGATGTAGATTCGAAATGATTTTGGAGAATATTAGAAGTTTTTCCCTTAACAGCAGAATGATCAGACAGACACAGGGTGTGCTGGCCTGGTTGGCTGCGGTTCTTACTCACAGTAGGGGTCAAGCCAAGGCATGAGCTAGAGATCATCTCGTTTGGCCCTATTTGTAAAAACGATAATTTGACAGGCAAGGAACCCAAACTCCAAAAGATTATAGGATTTGTGCTATAAAGAAAAAAGTATAGCGTTTCTTCAAGAAATTAAAAATGGAGATATTATATATAGTAATCTAACAGTTCCACTTCTGATATGTCTCAGAAAGAATTAAAAGCAGGGTCTAGAAATATATGCACACTCTCTACATAGCAGAATTATTCACAGAAGCTGAGAGGTGGAAGCAAGCCAGCTGTCCCATCAGCAGATGAGTGTATAATCAAAACGTGTATATATACAATAGGATATCATTCAGCCTCAAAAAGGAAGGGAATTCTGACCTACTGGGGACATAGGTAGCTTTGGGGACATAACGCTAAGTGAAATAAGCCAGTAACAAAAAGACAAATACTCTGATTCCTCTTGTAAGATAGATAAAATAGTTAAAATTCACAGAAACAGAAAGTGGAATGCTGGTTTCCAAGGACCGAAGGGAAGGAAAATGCGGAGCTGTTGTTTAATGCACACAGAGTTTTTAAAGATGAAAATGTTTTGGAGATCTATTACAAAATGGTGTGAATATACTTACCCCTACTGAACTGCACACTGTAAAAGTAGTTAAAATGGTTTAAAAAAATTAGAGACTTTGTCCATGCAGGTTGCTTTGAGTCTGAAATTACGTATATTCTGTAAGCCCATCTGTATTGTATGTGGAAATTCTGAAAGTATATGTCTTTCGATGATAGAGACGCTTCTCAGCCTATGTAACCTCTGCGGCGGAAACACTGAGCCAAATCCCTGGCCCATTGAGCATAACTCTTAAAAGGAGGAGTATGGGTTTGGAAAAAAGGAGGCAAAGTGGATTTTAGAGCAGTTTTTTTGTTTTTGTTTTTGTTTTTTTTGTACCAGGGATTGAACTCAGCAGGCGTGCTGCCGCTGAGCTAAAAATTCCCAACCCAAGAGCAGGTATTTGAAGACTGAAGCTTTCAGGAAGAGATCGAAGAGGAAGAATTTGGGTAGTTTTATGAGGTCTTTGGGGAGTGAGGCTGTAATACCGCATTTGGAAGTAAGGACTGTGGTTTTGTCAGTGTTGTACTGTGCTGTTTGTTCTGGCAGTAGGTAGCTTCTACCCATTGCCTTTGCTTTCAGTTTCCCCATGACAGAGACACTGAAATGAGGATCCCATAACAAAAGATGGGGATTCCATGGCTGCCTGGTCTTCTTCCTTAAAAATTATTTGCAATTGGTCCAGAAATTTAGCTCAGTGGTTCCGCTGTCTGCCTCTCAAGCGCAAGGTCCTGAGTTTGATCCCTGGTGCCAAACAACAACAACTGCTACTATTTGCAATTTTGCAACAGTCAGGAATTGTAGGATTTGAACCTCAGTTTCTGGGGAAAACAATATAGGTTTTGGGTCATTCCAAACCAGTGGTTCTCAATCTGGGATGATCCCTCCACAAAATGTTTGACATCGTTGGAATCATTTTTGATTGTCACAACTTAAAGGGGGTCCCACTGGCATTTAGTGATGGTTAGGCCAGGAATGCTGCTAAATATCCTGGAGAGCTCCCACATTAAAGAATTATCCCACAAAGGATTGTCGATAATCATGCTCTGGACTTGATTCACTTTCAACTTTCAAGTTACTTTATTTCTCAAGTTCCTTCTATTTAAAAACTCCAGGTCATAATGAGAGAACCAGGAAAAATATCAAACGTGTGAATGGAAATGACTAGGGAAGAAGACCTTTGGGCGTAGCAAGGTCTTCTAGTAAGGAAGAGATAGAAAGTAGACATTACTTGTGCATTGGTCATTGTTACATTGTTGCTCAGTAGTTACTGTAGTATTTGTGCTATACTGGGCTACTAGTAGATGATAGTAAACAGTAGTGTGCTACTATCTGCTATCGTAGACTATTTTTAGTGGGTGTAAAAAGAATTAAGGCTTTCATGGTTTCTATGGTGACTTCAGTTCCCATTAGCCTTAAAGAGTTTAACATGTTCACACCCAGGCTGTGCATGCATGATTGTCCTGTACAGCTCAATGGGGCAGTCATGCATGTGCCACTGGTGATTCAAGCTTGGGCCATAATCTTGGAGGTGGGAAAGCTGTAATTGTGTATTTGTGTGCACTAAGGAAAATGGATGTCATTTTTCCCTGGAAACTCTCTTTTAGTGACTTCAGTAAAAGAAAACATTGAGGGGCTGGGGATTTAGCTCAGTGGTTCCGCTGCCTGCCTTGCAAACACAGGACCTGAGTCCCGAGTTCGATCCCTAGTACCAAAAAAAAAAAAAACAAAAAAAACAAACAAAAAACCAAACAAACGAACAAACAAAAAACACATCGAAGCAAAGAATTTTGGAAAACTATAAAGCACTTAATTAATCAGCATCTAGAGAAGAGTTCACCAACCAAATAATTGGACCTCCAGAGGAGATGTAGGATGGCTTTAATAAGGGGTTATACGATCTAATTTTTCTTAAAAAAAATGGTAACTTAGTTTAAAAAAATAACTGTGATGTGGTTTCAGATAAGTCTAACAAGGGCTGGTTTTACAGAAAATACTTTTTAGTGTTTAAAATATGTCAGGTATTGTGCTAAATACTTTGTCAATATGTCCACAGAACAACTTTTATCCATAGAACAACTCTGCTGCAGCTGCTCCCTACCCTACTTTACAGATGAAGAAATCAAGTTTAAATTATGTGCTCAAAGTCATCTAAAGTGGCAAAATCAGGTCTTCATAGAAAGTCAGAGGGGAAAGTTCATCAGCTTCTGATGTGACTCTCAGTTTCCTGATTCAGTATCTGTGAAGGAGAGGATAAAGCGAGTTTTCTTACATCTGAAGAGGATTTATAGTCCATTTTGCTTTTCTTAAAGCCATCAGAAACCTGTCCTTTGGGTACCCTTTTCTCTCCTTGGTGACTTGTGCCCTGCTGCTGAGTGACAGCTGTCCCTGGGGAATCAGGAATTCCATTTGCTCTTTTTTTCCAGCAGCTGTGTGTCACCTGATGGCAAATGCAGAGCCTATTTCCTCTCCTGGGAGTTGTGATTGCTCGTGAAACTGTCACCCTGCAAAATTGCTAATCCCTGTTACTGAATATAACTGAGAAAGGCAGGTGTGGGTTACTCTCATTTAAAAGTAAGGACTGGATTCATGTCATTATCATTGTCAGCAGGATGAAATTACAGATTTGCAAGTGTCTGAAGTGAAATTATTAGTTCCTGACTTTCTATTTTCTAGAAATTCTTGTCAGAATTCTTAGCTACAGTACTTCCACCACCACCACCACCACCACCACCTTGAATCTTTGATTGTGGCTTTTAATTCTTATGAGGATCATAGAAGTTTTAAGATGCCTTTGTGTTTTGTAAGGATAAGGATGAAATTTAAAAAATAAGTCTATATGGAGATCTTAAACTTCCTGGCTGTTAATCCATTTCTTTCTTTCTTTCTTTCTTTCTTTCTTTCTTTCTTTCTTTCTTTCTTTCTTTCTTTCTTTCTTTCTTTCTTTCTTTCTTTCTTTCTTTCTTTCTTTCTTTCTTTCTTTCTTTCTTTCCTTCTTTCTTTTTCTTTTTTTGGTACTGGGGATCTAACTCAGGACCTTGCGCTTGTGAAGCAGGGGCAGAACCACTGAACTAAATCCTTGGCCCTGTTAATCCATTTCTGATCAATGTATTGTGCTGGACCAAAAATCTCCACTTACAAAAGTGTCTTTATATTACTGGGTGTTTAATTTTGGCTAGAGGGTGAACATGTCCTGATTTGAACTGCATTTTAATGGCTTCCCTTTTAGTGGAGGGCAGCAGCAACTTTTAACAAGATACAGAAATCTTCCTGAAACAAGTCCGAAAAATTACCCAAGAGAGAGCATATTAAAAAAAAAAAAAAACTTAGAAAACTTTCTGAAATTTAGTCTTGCTCTTTAAGATGTCTTCATTTACTTCACTGTGAAATGCTGAAAAGCCATTTGTTTTAAAGTTTTTAATGAGGATTGGTGGAGGGCAGTGGTGACCAAGTGGAGGACAGATGTGATAAGACAGCACTTTTCTGAACCTCTGGCTTGTGTTTTGGGTGCTCAGTGTCATCCTATGCATGCTGTCCTTCCTGGTGGATTCTACAGCCACTTTGTAAAGAGAGGTCTCTGGGACCTTCACATAGATTCAGCTGGGCACTCATTAATCACCCACGTGAGGCTCAGACCACCAGATCATTCAAGATTTGGATTTTGCAGGTTATCCAGTTTTGTAGAAATGATAAGCTATAGCTAGATGGCTATTTTTTTTTCCTCTTTTTTTAAGACAGGATCTCACTGTGTAGTCCAGGCTGGCCTTGAACTTGTGGCAATCCTTCTGCCTCAGCCTCCTGAGTGCTGGGATGACAGGCATGTGCCATCATACCTGGTGAGATGGCTAATTTATAACTCAACACAGACTCAAGTATAATTGCTGACATGATTTTGACCAAATCGTGTAGCCTTTTAGGGTCTCAGGGTGTCCTTGAACTCACTGTGTAGCCCAGGCTGGCCTCAAATTTGCAGCAATCCTCCTGCCTCAGCTTTTCAAGTGCTGGGATCACAGGTGTGCACCACCATGCTTGGCTGTTTTGTTTTTTTGTTTGTTTTGTAAAAGCCACTTTGTTAGATGATTGCCAGTCAAAATCTGTGATTTTGCAAAGAGGTTAACTAGGGATTGGAATAGTGGGAGAGGGGCGTCACTGTACTGTATTTCTAAAAGTAACCCAAAAAAGTAGCTCCTGATTCCCCCAAAACTTACAATCTAGTTGGATGATTTCTTTAGCACCATTTATTCTGCATGGTTTGAGATGACTGTCAGCTCTGTTTCTCCAGCAAGTCACATGGCATCTTGAGGTTTCAGTTTTCACATTTGTAAATGGATAGCATTGAGTTAGAGGGTCTCAAGGCCCATCCATCCAAGAATTCTCTTTGGTTTCCTGTGGACCTGCTGTGGTGTGGATCCAGATGACAGCAACGCACAGAGCCAAGGTGGTAAAAGATGGTGGCTGCTGAAGCTTGGCTGTCTGGGTTCAAATCCCTCCTCTCTCATGGTCAGTGAGGCAACCTGGGGCCGGTTCCAGGACCTTTCTGTGCCTCCATTAACACTGAGATCAGAGTGGGCTATTTGAGTTAAGGCATGTGATGGATGCACTTGAGACAGGGCCTGACTGAGCACATGATTAAACACTCAAAAATGTGTGCTGTCATTCCTTAAAAATTAATCCCATGCAGGAAGAGAGTGGTGTTAGCTTTCATTGTAGCTGGCGGGTACACCTCTTCTTGTGGCTTTTCTCTACTCGTTGCTTGCCTCACACGCTGTGTGCAGTGTGCCTGTGCTGACAGCACCTGCTCGGGTTGCTGTTGTTCTGCTGCCCCTGTGCCGGAAGGCACAAGGCACGCGCATGTCATTCCAGCCGGGCAGCTTGTCTTCTGCAAGCTCCATCACCTCTAACCCCACCCCTGTGATGCACGAAGCTGTTTCCTTGTGTTTAGGGTGTCTGCTGATATCCTCCTCACAAGTAAAGGATGATCACGAGGAGAAAGAGACAAAGCTTTTTTCAGGCTATAAATGGCTCCCTAATGAGATGCTCTTGCTACGGGCTTCTGATAATTATGATGGGAGCCCTTGGTTATAATCAAGTTTAATTGCTAAGGAGCATAGGGAGGCAGCCCTAAACACAGAAGCTCATGGCTGTTTTTATGCTTTTTATCCTGTACAAGACTTAAACATCTCCGATAAGGTCTCTAACGAGCCTGTGTGGTTCCTGCGGTGGGCCCGTTACTTCATGCACAGTCCACCCCTTGATACCGCCGCTTCTGTGTTATTTATGAATGGGAAGGCGGATGGATCACGTAAAGGCACAGAGCCAAAGGCCTGGAAACAGAAGGGGGCCTTCCTGCCTCAGCTGTCACCAAGGGCGTGGTCTGTGTGTGCAGAGAGTCTCCGTGTGAGTGTTAGAGAAAGTATAGAAGGCAAAGCAAAATCCATAGAAGAGATGGCTGCAGACCTTTTCAGCCGTTGTTTTGATACTGCCTTCCAGAAATCTGAGCCAATCTTGCCACACTCGGAGCAGGGTAGGAATTTTGGATTTCCTTTAATAATTATTTTTCCAGGGTCAAATTATAGTTTATAGATTATCATCAGATCTGCTTTTCCTCCATCTCTGTCTAACTTTAGTGGGTTTCTTGCCTGTTGTTGCTCTATTCAGAGTTTGCATGGTCAAAGAAAGGCAATCAAGACCTAATTAATTGGTTTTTCTATTTAATTACTCATAAAAATTGTGCTTAAAATGTTGAAAGTGGTGTCTGCAAAGTTTGGATTCCTATCAGGAATCCTTGTGATTAATGCCATGGTGTCCCATAATCATCAAGTTGTCATTGTTTGTGGCAATTTGGCTTTTTTCTGTCATTACTGTGGGTACTGGCGCAGTGCCCCCTGCTGCCTTCTTATTTATGGGTTTGGCTCAGCTAATTCTAATAGCACTTCTCAAGTGCCTCAGATAATCTCCTGATTCCCTGTCAGCTCACTACGCCCCAGTGCCTCCTGCTTAAGCTCCTCGCCTGGGGCATCACTTCTCCCCTGCCTGGGTCTTGGTTGATTCCCGTGGGCTGTGGCCCTGGATTGTAGCTGTGATTTATCCAGGCTGCTGAGCTTGGGTCTTTGCCGTGAGCTGCAGCTTGGTCAGGGTTACCATGCACAGAGCATCTTCAAGCTCTCAGGCCCTGTGCGGGTGCAGGGCACTTCCCGTCCTGGCATGGTATTCAGGTGTGTAAATCCCACACAGGTGATACAGGTGCTTCTCTGTGTGTGGCTAGGCTTTTCCGTGTGGTCATCTTGTGTCTTTAGCTGGAGAACTCCCCGGTTAGGCAGAGCCCCTTGCTGATGCCTGTGATCATGGGTGTGAGTCTCCCGAGAGTCATCAGTGTCACTGTGTTTTGTAACGTGCTGCTGTCGTCTGGTCCTGTGAATTTACAAATGATGCTGCTGATATCCAGGAGGTAAGGAATGGAGCAGTGCTCACCCATCTCCTCCACAAAGAAAGATGAAACCCAAACTGCCTATGAAATGGTGCTCATCCCTGCCCATACCCACCCTGCCACCCACAAAATCTCTGATCAGTGGCTTGCATCTTAGTACACACAGGGTAACGTAATAATTAACTTGGCATAATAATGATGATATGCTAATTATAACCATGATCTTGTAAATAGCCCCGGGGATGCAGGGTGTTTAAATATTCTGACCAAGCTGGTTTTAAGTGACTGGAATGCTTTTAGGCAATTTCATATATTTCCTTTTGGCAGACTGCCTGTCCTTTTGTCTTTTTGAAATTTTATATGGCGAACAAAGTATTCACACTTGATTCAGTGGCAATAGCATATAGGCTAAAAAATATATTCCTTTTCCTGTTTGATGTTCATATTCTTTCAGATATTTAAAAGACAAATTATCATGTTATTAGGATGAAAAGTGCAGGTTGATTATTGCATTTTCTTTAATCATTTGGTTTCAGATTATGCTGACTTATTTTTGAACCTGTAGGTTTGTTTTTTTGTTTTTTGAGACAGGGTCTCATTTCATAGTTCAGGCTGGCCTTGAACTCATGGCAATCCTCCTGCCTCTGCTTCCCAAGTGCTGGGATTACAGGTGTGAGCCACCATACCCAGCAAGGTTTGCTTTGTTTTAAGAAAAACTGACAGGCAAAAACAAAAACTTAGAAGGCACATTTTTTGTTCAGATGGGAAGGTGGCAAAAATACTTTTTAAGTGGGATCTTATAATATGTTTCCGAGGGTGGTCTCAAACATCTGGCCTCAAGTGATTCTCCTGCCTCAGCCTTCTGAATAGCTGGGACTATATAGGCATGAGTCACCATGCTCAGTCAGGAAGGTGAATTTCTTGTATTACAATAAAGTCCTTGCTTTACTATGAATTCCTTTAGCTATGATAATTAAAATTTCTACTTTGTATACAGCTTGAAGGAGCCTATCCATTCATTAATGTATATTTTAATTCCAGGTATATATTGCTAATTGATCACAAAATCTGGCTAGTAAATAGCTCTTTCCTTTCTCAGTTTCCTTCTCCTTTTTATTTGGCATCATCTGGGATTTTAATTTGAGGATTATTAATCCTTTCACTGGTGTCACAGTTCAAGCTTGCTACCAGATCTGTAGTTTCCCACTGGCACCTTCCCTCCCTCTTAGGCCATTAACTGGTTGATTATCACCCTTGCTTTAATTCACTCCCACCGATTTAATGTCTATGAGTCGCTCTCAATTAATGTTCCAGAGAAGACCCTAGGAGGCCTGCAGCCAAAACTTTCTGAGGTCATGGAGGCTTCCAGTTTAGCTCTTCAGTAAAACACCCATTATTTTCTAAAATGGTTGGATATTTATTACCTTATTTGTTATGTTCCTTTCTCTCTTTAGAGATATTTATTAGATTTATTTTTTATGTCAGTATAATTTGAAAAATTCACTGGTTTCTTCAAAGAAATTAATTGCTGGTGTACTGATGTATTTAGTAACTATTTCCATTGTACCTTCTCACAACCTAAATCCATGTTAGGCTGAAATATAATTCTCCAGGTATAGAATAGTTATGTCAAAGGCCGTGTTCACAAAATATTACTACTTTCTAATGCACAAGTTTCTAATTTTATTTTGGGGGGTGTTGTTTTTATGAGACAGAATCTCACTGCGTAGTTCAGACTGGCCTTGAACTTGCTACATTGCCCAAGCTGGGCTTGAATTTGTGATCCTCCTGCCTCAGCCTTCTAAGTGCTGGGATTATAGGTATGTGCCACCATGGCTGGCTATTAATTTCATTTTTGTTAAAATTAGCTTTTCACTGGTCAGATTAGTAATTTTAACATTACTATTGTATCTTCAGTCCATTTAATTTCCTCTTCGTAGATACCACTTTTAGTTTCTTAAAGATTACTTAGGTAGAATAATGTCATCATATTTGACTCCCTAGCTTCTGTTAACGTCCTTTCCTCTCTTCCCAGCTCGTGATTCTTTTACCCTACTTTTTTTTTGAGAAGTGACTTGTTAGTCAAATGACCTTCCTGTTGTACTGATGTAGGGAGAGTAGAGGTAACTCCAAAACTTGCTAGATGTCAGAAGTACCTGTTCCTGTTCTCTAAAATCGAAAAATGAATTCTACGAACAACTGATGTTAAGAGTAGGAAGAATTTATTGAGAGAAAGACAGCTTCTGTCTAAGAGAGACTGAAGGGGGACGGGAAAGAGGGTTGTCTGCCCACTCTGCTTTTCAAAGGTGTTTTATTGAGCAAAGCAAAGAGGTGAGGCAGGTTCAAGGTGGGACGAAACTACAGTCAACTAATAAGATCACAAGTTTAGTCGCTTAGGTAATACTGATCCAATGGGAAATCAAGAGGTAGGACTAAAACTGTGATCAGCCAATAAGATTACAACAAGTATATCCAAGTGATACTTGGATAATACTGATTAAATGGAGATCAGATGGGGGAAGCTAGTCACGTAGCAGGCATATGTGGAAGGGACAGGACTTCCCCAAGGTTTTGGTCCCTACCCAAGATGATGATTGACTCCGATTTAGAATATCAATCACTGCTGTTCCTCTCTAGGGGAAGTAGGTGGGTTTAGTACTTTTTCCCTTTTTCTAATGCTGACCTCAGTCAATCTACAGGATTGTTTTTCGTCTTGACTCCTGGAGGGCCAGCCCTGTCTACCTACAAGATATCGAATTAATTTAGCTGTCTCCAGTAATACCATGCATTCTTATTATTATTAGAATTTTTGATGCGGTTTTTCCCACCCTACATAATGTTTATTTTTTCTTTGTGAAACAATCAGAGTGTGTTTCAAGGCTTCTTTTTAAAGCCCCAGTGGGTTATGTTTGTGAGTTGCACAATCATTGTCATGCCAAGAAAATAGGAGACTCCAAGATGCAGGTGCTGACTCTTTAGTTGGTTTGATATTAATAAACTGGAACCAAGATCTGAAGGGAGAAAGGCAGCGTGAGACGGGGGAAGGGAGTGGAGGGGGAGCTGAAGCCTGGTGGTAGACTCGCTCCTGCCACTTGGCCCTCTGTGAGCTTGAGCAGCGCAGGTATCCCGGTTCGTGTGGTCCCCTTGGGAAGAGTGATTCCTCCGCCTGTGCTATGCACGTGACGATATGATGAAAGGTGCTCGGTGACTGCAGTGTGCTTCCCTTCACGGAGAAGTAAGTGGTGAGCGATTGCACATCAGGGCAGGCACTAGGATGAAGAAGACCTTGCTGCTTTGTGTTGAGGATGGGGTGCTTAAATGATACTGAGGGGCCGAGGGCCATGGCACGTGCCTGTGATCCCAGCAGTGAGGGAGGCTGAGGCAGGAGAATCACAAGTTCAAGTCCTATTTGGCACGATCCTGTCTGGAAAACAAAACGAAACGAAACAAATCAAAACAAATAGGGCTGGAGATGTAGCTCAGTGGTAGGGTGTCCTTGGATGTGATTCCTGGGACCGCAAAAGATACTGAGAATTGTGACATGTAAAACAGCACTTACTGGTCTGTGATTCTCACACGACAACCTTTGAATGGGATTCTCAAGGGTTCGTGAACTTCATTATTTCCCAGGATGTCCCTGAAAATGCAGATTCCTGGGCCCACCCTTGGGGGGGGTCTCATTTAGTAGGACTCTAATCAGGTCCTAGAATGTGTACTTAATAAAGCTTCCTCGCTGATGTCACCAGCCTGTCAGGTTTGGAAACTATTGGCCTGCAGAAAACGTAGATGGAAACAAACTTCCTTTCGAAGGAAGGACCGTGGCCGGGTCTTGTAATTTGCTTCTCATCTGCTCTGCAGCTCTTTACCCGCCTCCTCATTTCTGAAACTTGTGTGATGCAGACCCCTGGGCCTCCTGAATATTGTCGTGGAAGTTGCCTGTGGGGAAACGTTACCAGAGCACAGAGTTTGCGCTCCTGGCACCTACAGTGGAGTTCTGGCGCAGCACTATATATTTATCGATTGTTGTACCCTCATTTGGAAATCTACTTTTTTGTTTTGTTTTGTTTTGGTAGCAGGGATCGAACTCGGGTCCTTGCGCTTGCGAGGCAGGCGGCAGAACCACTGAGCTAAATCCCCGGCTCATTTGGAAATCTAAAGGCATTTTGTATTTTATGCCTACAGAAAGTATGGTTGGGATTCCAAGGAAGTAAACATGAAGATTCTTCACACCAGAATTCACTTCACGTCTGCCTAGTTTTAATATGATTTAGTAAAGTTTGTATCTGTGCAATCTATTTGAGGGATTTGAACTGTGGAAGTAGAATGGCTCTTGGACTGGAGCATCCGTCAAACTCCACTCCGAGCGCCGGGGCAGCCCTGCCTCCTTTCTTCCATTCCTCCTGTGGCTGTCCAGGGAAGTCAGCGGCAGCACACTTGGGAACAGAGTAGCTACTGGGGCTTTGTTTTCCCCATTTGTTTTAGAAATCTTTTGCTCCAAACTGTATCTTTAAAGGCTTAGTTGGTAGCAGTCCAACAGTTTCCTAGGTGAGGCTAAGGACAAATTTTTTTTTTTTTTTGGTGTCAGGGTTTGAACTCAGGACCTTGCACTTGCCAGGCAGGTGTGGTGCCACTGAGCTAAATCCCTAGCCCAGAACAAATGATCTTCTGGAATACAACTTGTTAGCTCGTGCTTCAGTGGAGAATGGCCTGAATATTCTCTCTCTCTCTCTCTCTCTCTCTCTCTCTCTCTCTGTGTCTCTCTCTCTCTCTCTCTCTTCTCTCTCTCTCTCTCTCTCTCTCTCTCTCTCTCTCTGTCTCTCTCTCTCTCTCTCTCTTTGCTTTCACTCTCTCATGGCAACAAAATTTCAAGGAGGTGGTTCACACAGTTGGATGACAACTCATTTACAATGCTTAGGAACTACAAAAGGATTGGAGTAGCAGTTCCTTTTTAATTTTATTATTTTAGTTTTTTGGTACCGGGGATTGAACTCAGGTCCTTGCACTTGCAAGGCAGGTGCCAGAACCACTGAGCTAAATCCCCAGCCCAGCAGTTCCTTTTTTTAATTGATTAAATTGTTTTTGGACTGGGGATCAAACTCAGGACCTTGCGCTTGCGAGGTGGGTGCGGTGCCATTAAGCTAAATCCCTGGCCCTAGAGAACCAATTCTTTTTTTTTTTGGTTTTTTGAGACAGAGTCTCACTAGGTAGTTGAGACTGACCTGGAGCTCACTATGTAGCCCAGGTTGGTCTCGAACTCACAGCAATCCTCCTGCCTTAGCTTCCCGAGTGCTGCGATTACAGGCGTGTGCCACCACGCACAGCCCTGGAGTAGCAATTCTTAACAGTCTCAGGTTGGGTGCTCAGAGCCACCTTTATGCCCAATACTTGCTGCCTTTGGTGTGACCAGAGCCTGAATGATAACAGACAGCATTCTCTGGTGAGAAGTTGACACCTGGTTTCTGAACACGTTTATCTTCCTAAAGCCTTGGGTGACAAGATAATCTCTAGCCCCCTTCCTGATGGGGAGGAGAGAGGTGAGGGTGGGATATGCCTGGCTCATGGAATTCCTTGAGAGCTGTGGGGATGGTCTTTCATCTAAAGTTTTGGGCAGCACTGAAACCAAGCGACAAGCCAGAGATGTGAGATGGCAGGTCTGGAGAGCTGGTGAGGGAGGTTGCAGGAATGTCTTAAGTCCTGCGGTATTCTGAGTTTATCCAAGGAGAACAGGACACACAAAGGTGATGACGGCGCAGTCCGTGCCGCTCTGTGGCCGGCCCTGTGAATCGATGCTGTCTAACTCCAAGAGGGAGACAGCCTTGCCCCCTGGGATGGTAGGCACTGCCTGGAGCCCACCCTGACTGGGGGCCCCAAGTGGGCTGGGCCAGAAAGGGAGGAAGGGCTGTGATGTAGACAGAGGCCGGAGAGCGTGAGGGGCGGAGAAGAGCACCTTACCTACAGGGTAGGCACAGCAGCTTGTGGGCCAGGCTGTGGGAGGCCATAGAAGGTGTTGTGACTTGTCAGTGGTGTTTACACCGCAGGCTTTTGGCATTTCAAGGTACTTGCTTGGTCTGGCATCTTTCAGTAAAACTCTTTGTTGAGCGTTGTCCCATTGTCCATTTTCAGTTCACAGAATGTAAAAATAGATTAAAAATGAGTGCATGCAAATTATCCTCCAGGGTATTTCTCAATATTAAAATTAATTGGATTTTCTGCATTAACATTGGGAGCATAATCAAGTGATTAATTCTTAATGAGGATGTGTGTGTGTGTGTGTGTGTGTGTGTGTGTGAGAATGTTCCTTATTTTGAAGGAACACAAGCTTTGATAGAGAGAGCCTTCTTAATTGTTCTGGGGTGACTGCTTTTTCTCAGCTATAGCTGGTGTGTGTGTGTGTGTGTGTGTGTGTGTGTGAGAATGTTCCTTATTTTGAAGGAACACAAGCTTTGATAGAGCCTTCTTAATTGTTCTGGGGTGACTGCTTTTTCTCAGCTATAGTGGATGATAAAATGGCCCTCAAGTGCATTGGGGTAGCTGTTAAGCTGATTAATTCTCCGTGGGACATCGTGTGTTAATTAGAGCTTTGTTTTTATTGGAGGGAAAGCTGTATGTTACCATATACGATAATTCTAACTCTAAAGAAACTTGAGAAATTAGTCATTTCTTCTGTCAAATGCCCAAAGCACCTTAAAAGAACTGCTCACAAATAGCAGAGTTCTGGAATTTTGTGGGTTAGATTTTTGTTAAATATGATCTAGACCAGTAGTTCTGAAACACTATATTGAGTGTCAGAATCTGTAGCAGAAGCTCAGATTCCTGGGCTCTCCCCTGTGGGTCTCTTCAGCAGGTCCAAGGTGGGGCTGGAGAAGTTGCATTTCTTTATTTTTTATTTTTTTGTTTTTTTGAGACAGGGTCTCACTATTTAGTTGAGACTGACCTGGAACTCACTATGTAGCCCAGGCTGGTCTCCAACTCACAGCGATCCTCCTGCCTCAGCCTCCTGAGTGCTGGAATTATAGACATGCACCACCATGCCCGGCTGAAGTTGCATTTCTAACAAGATGCCATGGTGCGGTGACAGTTCTCCACAGTCTATAGAAGATGAGTTTCAAAGGCCTCATTCACTGGTTAATTAATTAATTAATTCAACTATTTGTGTATTTCTGCTTTTCTGAGACTGTGTTTTAGGAACTGGAGGTTACAGTGATGCATAGGACACCATTTTTTGTTTCCAGGAGCCTCTGTTTTAGTGCAAGAGACAGATGACAGATCATGTGAAGTTTGCCAGAGATGAGAGCTATGTAAAAAAAAAATGACAAGGGAGGACACTTTGCAGGAGAATGGTGGTCAGGAAGCTCTCCGTGTGGGGTGAGTCATCTGGGCAAGGGTGGCAACCCAAGGGCCGAAGAGGAAGTTGCTGGGTATGTTTGAGCTCAGCAGGAAGGAGCCTAGTCTTGTGGGAAGAGAGGGAAAGGGTGAGGGATTGTGGTCAGAGTGGTGAGTGGAATGTTGACAAAAGTCATACACAAAACATTCTTATGGCCAAATAAGTTCAGGAAATGCTGGTCTCAGCAGCATTAAATATATTTTGTTAGCCCTTTGTACCAGTCTGTCTTCCATTACTACAACCAGGACCTCTGGGGGCTGTGTTCAATGCTTCAGAGGGCTGGACCCCTGTGATGTAATAACCCCCCACCAGCTCTGCATCTTAAAAGTTCCTACCACCTCTTAACGTCACCGTGTGGTGAACCAGCTTCCAACACAGGACCCCACGGGACACCACATCTAAACCATTATGTGTCTCCTGGAGAGGAACGAGACGTTCATCTGTCACCAAGTTACATGACCAAGAAACTTAATTCCACGGTCATCTTAGACACTGGCACTCTTTGAAACCCAGCTGAGAAATCTCCATCTAGTGGGTCCTGCTCTCTCACTTTCTAACTAAAGGAATTGAGGACAAGGGAAACTCAGTGACTAGTCCAAAGGAGTCAAGCTTGAGTGAATAGGTTTGGAGGTGGAGGGCTAGGTTTGGAGTTTGCTCAGCATTGTCTTGGTGCACGATGGGGCTGCACTGTCTGCTCTCGAGGTGCCCTTGAGTCACTGAAGGCAAATGACTACGGATTTTGTCAATTTCTTTTGACTGTAGGGGTTGTGTTAGCTGAGCTAGAGGAAAGATGCACATAGCTATATTCATCAGATACCACCATCTAGGTTATTTGCTGCTTGCAAATGAACACATTTCTCAGAGAAGTAATTAAAATAAAATCTGTCAGAGAATGTAAAACTAAGTCATAGAAGGTTGGTAAGGAAAATAAGAATGTATAAAGACTAAAATCTATGGTGATGTACTTTGGAACAAAAATATTTTAACATAGATTTCCATTTTTATGAAATTAGAGTTGATTTGAATACAAACAGTAAATCTCCCAACAAGTGAAATTTATTTTTTTCTTGTGTGCTTTCTGAGGGATTATTGAAGGAGTAATAATAATAAAAAAAATCAGAGTCTTACTAGGTGGAATTGTTTTGCAGCGGTGTTCTCTGGGCTGCTTTTTCTTTGTCACAGAGGGATTCAAAACATTAATCGATGTCCTTACAGCTCTACTAATTTGAAATGTCTGTATTTGACAGTTTGTTTCTCAGAGGGACGTGGGTGGGCTAGAGGTGTAGTTCAGTGGCACAGTGCTTGCCTAGCATTGCAAGGCACTGGGTTCAGTCCCCAGCCTGTCTCTGACACACACACACACACACGCACACACACTTTCAAGGGGTGTTAGCAGTACAGTCTTAGTCAAGGTGTAGCCTAGACCTGAGGATCCCAGGAATACACGCTGTGAAATCAGAGGTGTTCACATTCTGGGCCCGGGGTAGGTGTCTTAGTCGCTTTCTCATTGCTGGGACACCCTACCTGATAACCACCACTTAAAGGAGCAGAGGTTTATTTTCAGTCCATGGGCGGCTGACTCTAAGGCCGAAGTGGCACGGTGGAAGGGGCTGAAGAAAAACGCTGCTCAGTCTGGCAGCAGGGACGCAGCGAGACGAGAAGGAGCTAGGGAGGGTTGTGTACCTTTAGGTTTCCCCTCTTCTGACCGGGCCCCACATCCTGACAGCACACTTGGTGCTGAACTCATCAGAGCCTGAGTCCAAGGGTGAGTGTAGCACTTCTACCATCCATTTCCCCTTTCACACACCTGACCGTGCTGCGTGCGATTTAGATCGAAACCCCGACACAGGAGTGCACTTCTAGCTTGGCTCCTTGTGGTTGAGGGGGGCCGTGAGAAGTTCTGGCTAGGGAGCCGTGGGCAGTCACCGTCCACTTTCAGGTCTCAATGCACGATGACCAAGGGCAGACTGATCAGAGCTCCCTTGGTGGCACCATTCTGGTGCTATCAGTGTGGTTCTGGAGTCAGAAGTAACAACAGGCCCCCAGCTGTCCCTTGAGTGAAATTATGAATTGTGACAGGGGAATAAACCTTTGTGGTTAGAAATCCTACAGTGTCTTGGGCTGCTTGTTACTGTGACAAAATGTAGCCTATCCTGACAATTGGGTTTGTTTGTTTATTTTTTTGAGAAGGGTCTCACTGCATAATCCAGGCTGATCTTGAACTCACTATATAGCCCAGGCTGGCCTCAAACTCACAGCGATCCTCCTGACTCAGCCTCCTAAATGCTGGGACTACAGTCATGAGCCACCATGCTCTGCTGCAACTGGGTTTAGTAAAGTGAGAAATTAGCTTCCCAGGGGTGCAAAGGAAGAGCAGCTACTTATACATAATTATTTTAATGAGGAGATACCAGTTGTTGGCCCTTTCGTGCTCTTTTTTCCTAGGGAATTTTGCTATTCAATGGAGCAGTAAAGTTTGGAGATCCGGAAAAAGGGTGAATGATGCATTAGGTTGTATTATTACCAGTTCACATTGGTACGTGTTATGTAAGCATATCATGAAAGCTACAGTATGCATGGTGGTTAGGATCGTAGCACTGGGGAAGCATCACTTGATTTCACAGCCCGAGTCTCCCTTACTGGCTGTGTCACTTTGGGCAGAGTTGAGTTCCCTGGGCTCCCGTGTTTTTCATCTGCAACAAGAGATAATAATAGTGCCTACCTCATGGGGTATGACAAAGAATAACTTTGTTAATGTATGTCAGGAGCTTAGAATGTTGCTTGGAATGTAATAGTCCATAAAGCCTAGCCATTCTTCTCTCTCTCTCCAGCTCCTTCCTTCATTATTATGATTATTAGAACATATTTTAAAGAAATAAACACATGTAGAGTGGTCATGTCTGGGCAGTAGGATTCTGAGTGATTTTAATTTTTGGTACCAAATTTGTTAGTACTGAGTTGCAATTTAAGTTGCTTTGTAATTAGGAGATTATAATTTAAAAACAGTATGTTGCTGGGGATTTAGCTCAGTGGTTCCAGCCACTGCAACGCAAGCGCAAGGACCTGGGTTCAATCCCCGGTACTTAAAAAAAAAACAACAAAAAAAAACCCCAGTATGTTAAGGGGCAGGGGATTCAGCTCAGTGGTGCTGCCGCCTGCCTCTCAAGCACAAGGTCCTAAGTTTGATCCCCGGTACTGAGACCTTGCCTCCAAAATCAGAATGGGGGCTGGGGATTTAGCTCAGTGGTTTTGCTGCCTGCTTTGCAAGCACAAGGACCTGAGTTTGATCCCCAGTACCCCCCCCCAAAAAAAAAACAAACGAGGAAAGAAGAGAGAGGGAGGAGGGGATGACTAAGGGTGGGTAACAGGAGGTGACATAATCAAAGTACATCATGCTCGCTGAAACCCTCCCAAGGTGTAGAAACAGTGGGTTGTGTGGAGGTACAAATCTGAGGGAACTCATTAACTAACTGTATAAACCAATAGGCACTAATAAAAAATGTGGAAAACAAAACAAAAGCAAACAAAACCAAACCTCCGGTATTTTTAGTAAATTTGTTTTTCCCCCAAAAGAGTATATGCCACTCTCCACATTAAACCCAGTGACTGCAGCTTTTTTTTCTCATTGAGTTTATTGGTACATTTTAGGGATACAATACTGTTACACTCATCATTGGGATCTTGTACCTTTACATGACAGGTCTTGGTTCTCATTTTTGCAGCTTTTGTCTTGTAGTTTTTGACTTATTTTCCATTGGCTCCCAGCTGCTCTTAAACTGGCTTTCCTTCTTTTTTTTTTAAATACCAGTATTGAACTTGGGACCTTGCGCTTGTGAGGCAGGCAGAGGCACCACTGAGCTAAATCCCCGGCCCTGGCTTTCCTTCTTGATGTCCGTATTTCATGAGTGACTTTCACCCTCCTTTTGGCCACACGTGGAGACCGCTGCATCTTTTGGTCCCCTATAGTTTACCAAGCGTCACTCCTCTCCCCCGACGGTCCACTGTCCCAGTCTTATTCCTGTCCTCCCCGCTTCACACTGGGCTACTACTGGGTCTCCTTGTTCATTTGCCTCCTTTTAATCCTCCCATATGGCATTGCCAGGCAATACCCTGCACAGTTTCTTTGCCCAAAGAATTTCTTGGGTCTCCTCGGGCTCCTTGTTGCTGACGATAAAACCCAGTGTCCTGCAGCGGCATCGGAAGCTGTCCTCATTTCCTCCCTGTCTGCTTTTCCAGATAATCCACTCTTTACCTTACTTCTGGCCTTTCCCCTCGTATTTATAGGTGAGTGCTTTTGCCTGCATGCTGCGTTTATGTCCGAGTTTTGCTCGTTCATCAAGATTTTGGTTAAATATGCATTTGTCTGAAATGTTTATGATTCCCCTATTTCTTGGTAAATTGCAATAGCACTGCTCTCTGTTCATTGACTTGAGATTTTCTCGTGTTGAAATGGTATTAATCTGTGTTTTTAAACACTTCACGTGCCTATCTCCATTCCTTAACTAGCGTGTAACATTTCGGAAGGTGCTTGCATTTCCTAACACCCTAGTGCTCCACAGAAGAAGATGAGGATAGACGGACTATTTGTGATATTTGATTTAAATAGATGCTAAACTGATGAGACTTCCTTTTTAAGAGTTAAGCAAAAATAGGCTTTTGATTGAGATATTTTCCTTCTTGACGTTATTTTTGACGTTACTATTTATAATGTCGTTTGTCCTGGTAGTCCGAGCTTCTTTTAATAGATCAATATTTGCTTGAGTGGCTCTAGAGAAGGTCTTAGTAGAGGAGGTCATTAAATTGTTGAGTATTGGATTTTTAAAGTGAAAATAAACTTCCTCTGGTAAATTCTCAGTGACAGAGCTGATGCTTCTGCTCTTGGTGACCGGAGAGTGTCCCCTGTGCCCCGAGCTCCTTGAGGGAAGCTGTTGCTTCTCAGTCATCCTCAGGATCCTGGTCCCTATCACTCTCTGGCACGGGTCGTGTGCCTCGTGTGTGTGTGAGGAAAACCAGAGGAAGAGCATGGCAGGCCCGGAAGGAGAGGAACGCTGCATGTCAGACAGTGTGTAATATATTGAAGAATGCCATGACATACATATGTTTTTAGACAAACAGTAACAAATCATCCAATAATATTGACCAAAACAAACCTCTCATGTATGCGTCGGCACACGTATGAGGAAGTTTTGGTGTCCGCTGGTGTAACTGCTGCTCTGTTTTACAGAGTGGTCACACTTCCTTATCTCTGGCCCTGCAGAGTGGTGATGCTGGGCTGGCTGTATGTATGCTCTTGTCCCGTTTTCTGCTTCCTTGAATCAGCCCTGGGCTGGACCTTTCCAGGTGGCAGGCGGCAATGCAGCCCAGCAAGTGGGGGACGAGAGGGCAAGTGAATGGCATCAGAGAACCTTTGGGGTGCAGGGTTGGGGGAGCAGGCATGGGAAGCCTGAGCTCCCAGCTTTATGGTGATCAGCATAGCAGGATAGAGAAGTCCCAGCTTGCTGCCTGCTTGCATGTAACATTGGAAGGAAGTGCCCTATCACATCCTGGTGGTCTTGCCTATAGCTCTCTGTTCTCAAACCCCAGGAAATCATGTTATGCCCTGGCCTCTGCTCCTCCTGGTTCCTGTGCCCGCAGTTGCTGCTTAGTCTTCAGGCTGTGCAGGCGCATTTGCGATGCTCTTGGAATGGCAAAGAGCTTCCTTCTTGAACCCCATGAGGCTGCCAGTCATGACCCTGTGTCCTTGCCCATTACCTCGATGACAATTCATTTGCCTTTCAACTTCCCAGGCTATTCTCTTCCTACAGTTTTCTGTTTTGTTGGTCACATGACAAGCCCTATTACTGACACACTTTTTTTGTGGGGACAGATTGGGTCAGATATGCTCAGAGGCTGCAAAACAAATGGACAAGAGAAGCCAACAGTGCGCAGATGTGTTTGCCGCACTGGGCTGGCCGAAGGGTGATCACGCTGTGTGGCGGCAAAGCTTCCTTGGTCAGGAGGCACCATCTTATGTCCTGGGCCAGTTTCTCGTTCTGGACATATGTTCTTGGGACATACACACAGAATCCTGAAATCGATTACTGTATGTGCGCAACTAAATGCGTGTATTTGGGAATATTTCCAAAACAGAGCATTTGGATTGGTCAGCACGGTGCGTGGTATCTCTAAACACAGAAGACACGTCTTCTAGAAACAGACCAAAATCTTGCCCTCAAATTCCTGCTTTAGGATCTTCTGGGAAAACTCAGCCTAAGACATTTGCTATAGCCAAGATGCTCATTTTTGTGAGAAGATAATTTTAGTTTATATGAAAACTATGAATTTAGTTGGATGCTTCCCCCGTTCTGCAATTAAGATGAACAGCAGGAAAGCATCTTATTTAAAGAACAAAATGCCTATATATTGTTATTTTGTAGTATCTAATTCACTCTTTGAAAGAAATGAATATTAAAAATGGTAATTATATGTATAATCTGTTTATACCAAGGTTGTTAGAAAGAAGTGTTCTCCAGAGATATAAAGCATTATGATCACATTGTTCTAGTCCCAGTCCCATATTTGATAACAGCTGTGGCTCTCTGAGCCATCAGTTTATAAAGACCCCACGAGATGTAATCTAGGTTGGCAATCTTCCAGCCGAGTTGGCATGGTGCATATGAGACTAAATTCAGATTATTAGAGCAAATGTAGACTAAGCAGTGAGAATGACTGAGGCTTGTTTAGGCTGCTGTTCATGAGATTTGCAGAGATCTTTGTATTCTGGCTCGGCATCCAGCAAATGACTGTGCCAGTCAACATTCATACCTGGAACTCTTTCATGGTGATTTATTTGTTTAAATCAACTTTTTCCTTGGAGTGGTAGTCAGTTTCATGTTTTTTTTTTTTCTTTGTTTTTACTTTTGTTTTTGGTACTGGAGTTTGAACTCAGGACCTTGTGCTTTCGAGGCGGGAGGCAGAACCACTGAGCTAAATCCATGACCTTTGGAGTGGTAGTCAGAATCAACACAAAATTCAAAATTATGGGATGAACACAGCCATTCACTAAAAGAAGCCAAGTTGCCCTAATGGGGTGATTGTCAACATCTAATTTTGGTCAAAGGAGCAGAACTAGTGAGTAACATAAGGGTTGACCTGCAGCTGCCTGAATCTCTTGAAGTAGTTTGAAATTATATGACTCTTTTCTTTTACATCTGCCTCTGGACTTGGTGTGTAGGCCTCTCATTATTCAAATCCTATAATCAAAGAGAGGCTGAAGCATTGTTCAAAATGAGGTCAACAAGAGAATAGGGTAATAATAATATTGGACTTGGTCCACAAGTTAGAAGAGTGTTTTTAAATTGGTTTGGGTAAAACCTGTGCTTGGTAACAATTTTGACCTTCAGTTTGTTTCAAGTTTAAGTGAGATGGAGTAGGACCAGCACCTGGGGCATGTTTGCATGTGCCAGTTCTTATGGTAACATCACCAACGTTCCCTACTGCTCTCTCTCCTCTGCCGATACTTCTAGGAGCTGCTACAAGCTTTGAAACTCAAAAAATTAGATTTAACAGAAAAGCTTGGCTTGACCTGATTGGAGGTTTTTCTTTTCTTTCTTTCTTTTTTTTTTTGGAGGGGGGCAGTTACTGGGGATTGAATCCAGGAACTGCACACTGAGCTACATTTCCATTCTTTTTTTATTTTGAGATCGGGTCTCAGTAAGTTGCCAAGTTGCCCAGGCAGTGCTTGAACTTGGAATCCTCCTGCCTCAGAGATTATAGGCATGTGTCATTATGCTTGGCTATGAATTCATGTTATTCAACCTAGGCAACCTTGATTAATTACGATTATGTGTAGTGCGTGTGGATCCTAACTGGGGCTGTGTGGGAAACTAATGGCTTCTTTCAGGTCAGTGCTTGGATGATGCAATGTTGATAATTATCATTTGGATCTAAAATGTCTCCCCCAAGGCCAAGTGTGAAAGAATTGGTTGCCAGCTTGTGGTGCTATTGGGAAGTGGTGGAGCCCATGGTGGAAAGGCTGGAAGCCAAGTGGAGGAAGTTAGATCACCGGTGCCTCTTGAAGGGGACCCTGGGACCCTATCACTTCTCCTTTCTCTCTCTGCTTCCTGGTCATGCCAAGGAGAACAGTTTTGCTACAGCATCCATCCCTCATCTTCTGCCCCTCACACAGGCCCCAAAGCAATGGAACCAATTCACCTTGGACTGAAGTTTCTGAAACTGTGAGCCAAAAATAAACCTTCCCCCCTTAGAAGTTGACTTTCTCAGGTATTTTGTCACAGTGACAGAAAGCTGACTAATACAGCAGTGACCCTTTGGCATAAGGGAAAAGCCTTTCCAATGGGGGATAATGATGTCAACTTGGGGCATTGTGTTAGGCATCCTTTTGATGGATCAGAAATGTTATAGAAGTTAGAAAGAATAAAGGTAGTCTTCATAAGAACAGTTTGGTGTGTCACAAACTGAAATGACAGAAGGTTCCCTGTGTCATTCTACAGGTTTTGGTGGGGGACTGCATTAGTGGGGAACAGATGAGGACATGTCAGAGGCCACTCAACCCTGGGTCATGAGGAGATGTCTGTGGCTTCTCTGGTGGAGGCAGCTAGTGCAGATTCATTCTACCAGTGTTTCAGACAAACCTTCACTCTTTCTTCCCAAATCATAGGGTAGTCAAAGGAATGGATCTTTACTGTTTTCTTGGGCTAACTAGACATTTATTTGATGTAGTCAACTCTTTTACCCAATATCTTTCTTAAGTAATCAAATAATTTAAAAGTGTCACAAAGTGTTAATCAATATATTCTTTAATTCAAACCTTTTTACAGATGTTTGAAAAAATAAATTTTCCTTCAGTTCTTTAGCTATTTCTAGGTGAGGGGATATAGATGATCAAATATGTGCCTTTGCTCTTTTTTTTTCCTAGTGCTTACAATATTTTTTAAGAAATTAATTTTAATTGACAATAATTATATATACTATTTATGAAGTGCAGTGTTACTTTTGATCTGTGTGTACAATGTGGAGTAATTAAGGTTAATAAACTTATCTCACAAAATTATTTTGTGTTATTTAATCTACTCTTTTTTGGGGGGGGGCGGGACAAGTTCTCAGTATGCAGTTCAGGTTGGCATTGAACCCACTATGTATGTAGCCCAGGCTGGCCTCAAACTCAACAGTGATCCTCCTGCCTCAGCCTCCTGAGTGCTGGGATTACAGGCGTGCACCACCACTTCTAGCATTAAGTGTATCCCTTTAGCAGCTTTGAAACAGACCACCGAAGCTTATTCCTCTCATCTTACTGAGATTTTGTGCTCTTTGAACAACATCTCCCCTTTCCCTGCCTCCTCTTCCCAACTTTGCTGTAGCTGGGAAAGCGTGGCACGTGAGTATAGTTCTTGCTGCTTGGAAGGCATAGGCAGGAGGATGAGATCACTCCGGACAACATAGCGAGATCCTATTTTAAGAAAATAAGATAACTTTGCTGTGGATAGTCTAATTACTTCTGTGACAAAAATTTTCTTTTTAAAAGATTAGGACTTAGCTGTGAAGTTACCTATGTATTAGCTGTCACACAGACACACAGATTACTTTTATTTTTTTTGTACGGGGGATCAAACTCAGGACCTTGCACTTACAAGGCAGGCGTGATGCCACTGAGCTGAATCCCCAGCCCCAGATTACTGTCTTTATGCTAGAAGAACATTAATGACATTTTGATTTTTGTGATGGTTTGATTTTGATATTTGTGGAGTTTAGAGTATTATCTCATTTATGGCTTTATTCAAATCACAGAGGAAACCATGTGATACAGTGTGAGTGTGTAGTCCTCAGTATCAGATGGATTTCAGCTTGAATCTACTGCTTGCTGGTTTTGGGACTTAGGTATATATATTTTAGCATTTCAAAGGTCAGAACACTTCTGTGAAATGTGACCTGATTAAACTTAATTTTCAGATATTATCTGGAGGCATATCTGTAGTGTTTAAAAAGCACAGAGAACTTAGTAAGTGTTAGTTGTCTTCATTTTCTCTCTCCCCTCTTTTTTTTTTTTGATTTTTTTTTTGAGACAGGTCTCTCTATGTACTTGAGACTGACCTGGAACTCACTATGTAGCTCATGCTGGTCTGGAACTCACAGCGATCCTCCTGACTCAGCCTCCAAAGTGCCGGGATTACAGGCATGAGCCACCATGCCCTGGCTCTCTCATGTCTTTTGATTCTTTGTTGTTGTTTTTTTTAAGTGAAAAACAAAAGGATTTTTTTTTCAGCTTTAATTGAATTTATTGGTACATTTTAGGGATACAGTACAGTTACATTCATTGTTGGGATCTTGTACCTCTACATGACAAGTCTTGATTCTCATTTTTTCCCCTTACCTCTGCCCTCCCTTCACCCCCTCCTCCCCTCCCCATCTACAAACACTTTATTTTCATCTTTTCATTCTCTTACATTTTTTTCTTTTCCCTTTTTACTCTTCCCCTACCCATCCCACCTTCCCTACTCCTTTAGCTCCTTTCTTCCCATTTCTAAAGGTCAGTAATCTTATTAGGATCTTATGCATTGTTGCAGATTATTCACGCCAGGGAAACTATTTGGCATTTACACATGTGTGACTTATTTATTTCACTTAGGAGTATATCTTCAATATGTATCCATTTTCCTATGAATGAATCTATTTTCTCATTC
>NW_022900917.1:41197462-41224160 GCF_012274545.1 Fukomys damarensis
TTTTTTCCCACATTGTAGATTGTCTCTTAGTTCTGCTGATGGTTTCTTTTGAAGTACAGAAGCTTTTTAGTAAGATGAGATCCCAGTTGTTGATTCTATCTGCTAGTTCCCGTGCTACTGAGGATTTGTTCATAAAGTCTTTTCCTATACCAATGTCTTCCAGAGTTCTGCCTAACTTACCTTCCAGCAAGTTTAATGTTTCTGTTTTAATATTTAGATCTTTAATCCATTTGGATTTTAATTTAGTGCATGGCAAAAGATAAGGGTCTAATTTTAATCTGTGGCAGGTTGACATCCAGTTTTTCCAACACCATTTATTAAAGAGGCTATCTTTCCTCCACTGAGGATGGTCAGCTCCTTTGTCAAAGATGAGGTAGATGAGTACATCTGCATTTGTTTTTGTGTCTTGCAGTCTGTTCCACTGATCCTCAGGCCTATTTCTTTGATGTCCATTTCAAGGACAATGTGGTTTTGATCATGTTCATGTCTTTTGATTCTTATTAAAATCACTATTTAGCGATTACTGTAGATTATCTTGTATTTCTGATTACCACACTTTTGCATTAACTATGTTGAGATATAATTTTCCACAGACATAAAGTTTATCAACTTTAAGAATGTATTTTGGTGTGCTTGGACAAATGTGTGTAGTTATGTAATTAGCACTACTGTCAGACACCAACAGTTCCATTGCTCAAAAGTGATTGCTTATGTCACTATGAAACCCACTCCTCCCCTGCCCCAGGTAAGCACATAAGATGCTCTCTATTACTAATGTATGAACATTTTTATTTTGGTACCGGGGATTGAACTCGGGTCCTTGCACTTGCAAGGCAGGCCACCGAACCTCCCCCGGCCCAACTTTTTTTTTTTTTTTTTTTTTTTGAGACAGGGTCTCACTTCATAGTTCAGGTTGGCCCTGAACTCACTATGTAGTCTGGGATGGTTTTGAACTTGAAGCGATCCTCCTGCCTCAGCCTCACAAGTGCTGAGATTACAGGCATGCGCCACCACGCTCAGCTTGAACATATATTTTAAGTCCTTTTGGGTAACCTAAGAATGGAGTTGCTGAGTCATATCATAAATGCATGTTTACTTTTATAAGAAACTGCCAAGCTGTTCTGCAGTATGGCTGTACCATTTTGAGTTCCATCTACAATGCATGAGAGTTCTAGCTGTTTCACCTTTGCACCATTACTTAGTACAGTCTTTAATTTTAGCCATTATGGTATAGTAGTAGTTTCTGATTGCTTTCATTTCATCTAAAAAATAACAGTGTTGAGCATTTTTTATGGGTTGTTTACTATCTCAGTAATTGTTCATAAAGGGTCTGTTTAAATTTATGCTTACTTTTGTATTAACTTTTTGATTATCTTACTGAGTTCTAAGCATTCTTTATTCATACCAGGATAAGTCTTTTCTCAGATACATGTCTTGCAAATATTTTCTCCCCAACTGTGGTCTAGTCTTTGTTTTTAAGGCTTTATCTTCTAGAGTGTCTGGTTCACAGAAATATTGAGAGAAAGGCGTAGAGATTTCCCGTAATCCCCAGGTCTCAGACGCACAGTCTCGCCCATCAGAAACACCTGCCACGAGGGTGCTAGATTTATTATGACTGATGGGCTCACGGTAACACACTGTCACCACCCAGAGCTCATAGTTCACAGGTGATTCACTCTTGTATAGATTTTACAGGTTTGGTTAAATGCACAATGACACATATCCACTCTGGTTATCTTTTATATGCATTCTCTTTCACACATAGAGCACACACTATTCAGGAAGAGGAATGACTCTATCACTCATAATATTCAATACAAGTTATTTCATTACTCTTAACACAAAAACTACTGCCTGATTAATGATCCAGGAATACAGTCTTGTAGTTAATTGAAAATGCTGGTTATTGGAAAACCAGGTAAGCAAATTCCATGTTTCTGGAAACCATAAAACACACTTGCTACTGAAATGATTCCATCTTCTGGTGGCTCTGAAGTACTTTAAAATTTTGTATTATCTCAGAATCAAATTTTAACTATGAAGCTAGGTGTAATAGAGAATGATAGTGTAACTGGGAGAGCTGATGTTGACTGCTCACTTAGTGCACCGTCTCATTTACTCTCCTCCATAACTCGGAAGTAGATAAACTGTGCTCCTCTATTTATAGGTGAGGAAGAACATCCATTGAGTGGGACTGAGTAACTTTTCTAGAATCAGAGAGCTGCTTCCTAACAGAGACCGAAACAGACATGTGGTCCTACAGCCAAGGTTCTTATGGACCACTTGAGTATTTAACTGCATCATGATTGCACCTGGGACACTGATCATGACCTTTTAGTTTAGAACAAAGCACCTGAAAATAGCTTGTTTTTTTTTGGTTCATATTTCCTTGTCATGAGAGTAGACTGTAAACTACTCCTACTTTCCGAAAGGGAAGTTACTACTATAAGTTAAAATGCCATGTGATAGAGAAAACACGAAAATCTTAGGTATACTTAGTAAAACTATTTAAAAATAACCTTTCTTATTGTTAAATAACAAAGACTCAGGGATCATCTATGAGACCTTTTCATCTATAAAGTGGTTAAGAAGGAAAATGCTTTAAATAGAGACAGTGACATTATCTTCCACAGAAAGTTTCTGTATGTGCTAATCTTTTATCTCTCCAGACTAACAGTAGTTCTCTAAATATAAGAATAAGCTTTACAATGACCTGTAATACAAGTAGTCTGGGGCCAAGGATTCAGTTTAGTGGTTCTGCCACCTGTCTCAGGCAAGCATAAGGTCCTGAATTTGATCCCTGGTACCTGCCAAAAACCAAAACAAAAATAAAAAGAATCTTATTGTACTAGATGAATTCCTTGGATTAAGGGACAATGGGTAACATGTTCATTAAAGGTGTCCTAAAAGATTTGTATCACTCAACTGTCTATAAAATACAATAGTTGACCATGGTGATGCCAGTGACCATAGGGACACTGGTATATGACATTACCCCTCTTGTGCTGAGGTGTCTCTTTGGCCTGGGGTCTTCCCTGTGGTGATCGTGCCTCTTCACAAGGCTGGAATCACTGTGTCACACCTATGCCTGTTTACCTGGAAAGCACTTCCTGGCAGTGACTTAACCTTCCCACGAGATAAAAATTTAAATAGCTGCTCTCCTCTTCTGTGTCTTCAACATAATTACCGAAGAAAATGTCATGCAGCATATTTGGAATGTATTTTTCAGATAATGTACATTTTCCGGCCATCCTGTGGCAGCCCATTAGTGATGGAGCTGGAGATAAGAATATAAATGATGAGCATTTTATTAAGAATGCTCTTAAGACTCTTGTTACCAACAGTTCCAAAATATTTTGAGATTTTCTGCTGTTATATGATTAATTTTGGCTTTGGTTTTAGACAAAGCCAGGTTCTAATTTTGGCTCTACCACTTACTAATTGTTGGTCTCCTTCACTTGCCTGGGATTCAACTTTCTCACCTTTAAATCCGGAAAGACACATATATAATTTTCCCCCCATTAAGTTGTTACTGTTGAATAGCACCAAGGATATGGAATGCGCAGTCACAAACGGTGTAAAATGCTTCGTGTAGTTTCTGGAAGGTAGTCATTAAACAATAGTGATAATGTTGCTGTACTTGAGCATGAATTAGAGTTCAACTAAAACATTCCTTGATGTTTATTTGTAAATGAGTTCTAATCTCCGCCCCCCCCCCAGTGCTGGGATTGAACCAAGGGTTTTTGCACTGAGCTACATCTCTAACCTTTTTTTTCTTTTTTTTAAAATTTTGAGACAAGATCTTGTTAAATCACTAAATTGCCTAGACTGGGTTCAAACTTTGGGTTCTCCTGTTTCAGCCTTTGACATTGCTGGAATTATGGGTGTGCGCTACCATGCCTGGTTTGTAACTTTTATTCTACATAGGTTACCTGTTAAAACATTTTCGGAGAAGTGGCTTTGGATCCAGGTTAGACCAATGGGTAGGAGGGGAAATTTCTTTTGTTTTAGGCCTGGAAATTTCTTTAGCTTCACCACCATCTTTCTCTTCTCCCTGTACTCCATTGGCCTCCTTGCGTTCACACCGAAGCTTCTTGAGCAGCTGCTGCTTGGAACTTCAGGAGAGTTTCCTGCTCTAAGTGCCTGGGAAGGTGATGCCAAACACCCATGAGAAATAAAACCACTGGCTTCAATGGGCCGTAACCGTATGCCCTTTGTGGGGCTCCCTGGGGCAGTGGGAACAAATTTTTGCAAAATGCTGCCGTTGTGAGCATACACTTAGATCAATTCCTGTCAGCCTTACAACAATGAGTATCAGTTGTATCAACACAGAGGTCTTTTTCTAGGTCTGGCCCATCCAGTGAAGGACATTGGTGGCTTCCATGAAAGGCTTTGTCCTTGTTTTTCATGTCCACCAAAGACCTAACATATCCATCCCGAAGTTCTTGCAGGTCTTCAGCAAGAGAACATGATTTTATGATGCAAACCTTCCGTGCTAGGGCTGCCCCCTCAGCCTTACATTTGTGCTATGTAAGCGTAGCATCTGGAGGATCGAGAACAGCCTATCTTCTTCTAAGGACTCTACTCTGTGACTTACATAGAAATTGCAGTTATTTCCCAACTGAAGCAGTCTAGACAAAGAGAGAACATCCACCCATGTAAACTGAGCATCAAAAAAGTCACTAGGAGGGCTGGGGATTTAGCTCAGTGGTACCGTGCCTGCCCTGCAAGCACAAGGTCCTGAGTTCAATCTCTGGTACCACACACACACGCGCACACACACACACACACACACAATCTGGTAACAGTGCCTCAGTTCCATTACGTCACAACTAGGACCGTCTAAAGAATACTTTGAAAAACCATACTGTGTAGTGGGGAACAGCGCGTGGAACGGTCCTAGGTGATCATTCTTTTTTTGTTTTGTTTTTTGTCCTGGGGTCGAACTCGGGTCCTTCTACTTGCAAGGTGGGTGGTGGAACCACTGAATTAAATCCCCGGCCCTCCTAGGTGATTGTTCTGTCTCTTTGGGGTGACCTCTCCTGGAACCGTTTCCTCTGCGGTGATATTTCTCTGGATCTGCATCTTTCTCTCTCCTTTTCATGACTTTGATCACATCTTTTCTGTTAGGCACTCGATCCCCTTTTGTCATTCCTTCTTCAAAATCTAGATGGTAGATCTAAGCTTCGTGCTGGCTGTGGCTGTGGAACTATCTGAACAAGAAGCTGCCACAAACCAGCTTTCTGCTGTGGCGTTGTCTGCAACAGTGGTGTCATTCGAGCTGCTGAAATCTGGGCCTGCAGCAGTGACTGCGGCTGGGGCTGAGCTCGTGGGCTGCGGTGCCATTGACTGACGAACAGCCGGAGTCTTCAGTAAAGGCTGGGCTTGGGACTGACTCTGATTAGGGTCTTTGAATTCTTTTTTTTTTTTTTGGTACTGGGGATCGAACTCGGTCCTTGTGCTTGCAAGGCAGTGGGTGGAACCTCTTAGTCAAATCCCGGCCCTGAATTCTTTGAGCCTTCCATTTAAAAGGCATATTGGGATCAGGAGTAGCTTCCACCGCTATTCAGTTTCCCTTTGACAGCACTGAGCCGAAAGAATCCGTCTTCATCCATAAATCCAAATGTATCACGTAGCTTTGTAACAGCTCCTGTGCAAATGCGTTGGCTCTGAGGTTGGGTTTGTGCTCACTGTGTGGGCGTGAGTTATATTAACAGTTGTCTGTGCCGAGGGCTGAGGAGTAGACAGGCTGAAGCTTGCCGAGCGTGAAGCAACAGCTGTCTATGTCGCAAGGGTCCGCTGGGGTTGCTGTAACTGTTGCCGCACACTGTCCACCGCCTGCTGAGGTTGCTGCTGCGATGCAGTGGCTGCAGTGCCGCAGTTTGCCTTACCTGACAGTTTGCTCGCGTGTGTGTGGTAAAACCTGTTGCTGCCAATGCTGTTTTCCTGTTCACGAGGAGTAGGAGACTCTTCAAGGAGAGATGGCTACTGAGCTAGCGCAGTTGGATTTGATACTGCGGTGACTGTAAACAGAGTAGCCCAGCGAGGATCCTTCTGTCCGCCGAACTGAACCATGATGCAAGGGGAAAAATCCTTCGCCTCTGTCTTCTGTCCCTGTGATCCGACTTGGGTCCTGTCTAACACTGAAGCCATTTCACATCTGTCAGCCTTCAGCACAGCACGCCATCCCTCATTCCTGTCACTTTCTGTCGCAGTTCGGGAGCTCTCTTTTTTTTCATGAGTATCTTTAAATATGCACTCTATTTTTTTTAATCTTTTCTTGTGCGGGTGCCGCTGAGCTACACCCCCAGCCCTGCACTCTTTCATGCATGCTTTCTTTCAGCATGATTATTTTGAGATTTGCTTGTGTTCTGGCATGTTTCCGTATTTCATTCTGTTGGACTGCTAAACAGTGTTCCATTGTATGAATATACTCCTTTATATGTTCACCTGTAGATAGACATTTTGCTTGTTTTTAGTGTCAGCCACTGCAAATAAACTGCTATGAGCATTTGTATTTCTGTCTGCATGGACATAGGCTTTCATTTATTTTGTGAAAATACCTACATAAGGGTCGAATAGTTGAATCACATAAGTGTATGTCGAACTTGTATTTTTTTTTTTTTCTTTGAGACAGGGTCCCACTATGTGGATCAAGCTGGCCTAGAACTCCAGGCTGGCCTTGAACTCATGGTGATCCTCCTCCTTCAGCTTCCCAAGTGCTGGGATTACAAGCATACAGCACCACGGCTAGCCGTTGAATTTATTTATTAAGGTACTACCGAAATATTTTACAAAGTGTTGGTGCTATTTTTCATTCTTACCAGCTGTGTTTAAGAGGTCTAGTTATTTCAAAAGTTTGAGAACACTTAGTATTGTCTGTCTTTAATCTAATTTTATTTTATCTTTTTTTTTTTTTTTTTTTTTTTTTTTTTTTTTTTGTACTGGGGATCAAACTCAGGCCCTTGCACTTTTGAGGCAGGCAGTAAAACCACTGAGCTAAATCCCGGGCCTCTGTCTTTAATTTTAACAATTGAATAGGAGTTTAATAGTATCTCATTGAGGTTTTAATTTTCACTTCTCTAAGTATGCTGAATATCTTTCATGTGCTTATTTGTTATCCACTTATCTTCTTTGGTAAAGTGACTGTTCAAAAATGTTTCCCTTTGTACCTGCAGTGAAAACTATCGTATTTCAGTCTTTGGTATTGACTAGCATTGTATCTCATTGTAGTTTCTATTTCTTAAATTATTCCTGAGGTTAAAGCTTTTCATGGGTTCCTTAATGTTTTAATTTATCTCATATTATATGTCCTGTTTGTGTTATCAGAGAATCCATGAAACTTTCATAAAACTTTAATTTTTTTGCTCCCAAATAGAATTTTAAAAATGGGACTACTGTTTTCATGCCTCTACGACAGCCTTGCTGTGATTCTTGCTGAGAATCTGATGATGCTTGCTCCACGGAGGCCAGTGGGGTGCTCTGAAGTCCTAGCTTGTTCATCGCTCTCCTCTTCCATCCCCCAGACATGGATTAAGTCCGACTGGGTGCTTGTGTGTACACTTACGCATTCCCTTTTAGGGCACAGATCATACCCTAAATAATTTTCAGATTATTTCCAAAATATTTCCAAAGGCAGATGGTGAGTTTGAACCAACAATTTCTCGCTGTGGTAGTGAGGAAGAAGCCGCGACTCTCCTTGAGCACCTCCCGTCCGCCCATCCATGGCCTGAGACTCTCTCTTTGTGCTTCAGCATAGTGATAGATCACTCCCCCACTGCCAGGGCAGCTGGGCTTTTGCTGTCAGGCCTGTGTCAAAGTAACTGAATCATTTAAAAGAAAAAAAAAATCACTGCTCAAAATAACTGAGATTGATGGCCCCTTATCTGCCCATCCTTGTGAGCAGCAGAAATGAGCAAAGGAATATTTTCTTTAAAATGTAGTGCTTTGATGCAATGAAGGATTTTGGCTGTTTTTCAAAGAGTGATGGAAGTTAAACGAGAGTTGGTATCTGGGTTGCTTTTCTTGCCACTTACCTGCAGTAGCTGTGTCATCAAACATAGGCAAGACTATAGCTTGCTGTCACTGCCTCCCATACCAGGTTTAATAGTCATCTGAGTGACGTAGCCATGCACACAGCATGGTTACTCTGGGCCCCTTCCTAGGTGCAAGCCCAAGCCTTCAACCTGGACACAAATTACGCTTATCCCTTAAACTACTGGCAGCATCATTCTCAAGATTGTTTGTGGCCACATGGAGTGGCTGAGAAGGAAGTTCCCAGGCCAGAGGGAAAGTAGGGAAGCCACTGGACGGTCAGCAGTGTGGAGTTGGGACTGGTGAGTGGCTTGGAAGTGGAGGCTGATAGATTAAAGACCAAGTTCAATCGAGGGCGCAGCAAGTCCAGGCCAGCTGCCAGGAGGCTCGAGCCTGGCATGGGCCAGAGTCGGGGCTCTGTGACTGTGAACCACAAGAAACAACTCTATACATCAGGGACGGTATTGACTCACCAGGACAGGCAGCCCCAGGGCTCTAGGGAGCGGGACCCCAAGGCTGACTCTTCAAGGCTCTCCTGAAAGGATGGAGCTTCAGCTGTTTTTTTCATTTCACTCAAGACCCCGAGTTTGTGTCTCCATTCAACACGTCCTGTCCATGCGTGTGGGCTGCGCTGCACAGGTGTTGATGGGGCACTAGTGAAGTGAGCAGCCTCTGTTCTCTCGGAAGCGGCATTCCAGAGACGGGTAATGGGCAAATCCAGTAAGTGCCCGTCTGTGTTGTGGACGCGATGTAATGAAAACTCCAGCAGGATGGGGAGATGAGTGAGGGCAGCAGGTGTTGGATGCTGTGTGTAGACGTTTGGGGAGCCATGGCTTCTCTGTACATCTGGAAGGAGTAAGGGAGTGTGAGCCTCGTGGACATGGGGCTGGGGGGAGAAGAGCAGCTGATTGGCCTGGGTTGATTGATCACTTATCTACCAAAAAATTGTGTGCAGAAGAAATAGAGTCGCTTTTGTCAAAAGAAAGGGGTTAGGAGCTCTATAGGTAGGAAGAGAAGATGTCCACCTCAGCTGAAGGTAGTTGTTCTTTCATGGTGTAAAATCTGCCCATGCATGAAGAGAATAAATGAGAAGGGGAAATTGTTTCTCCTCCCAGGAGGTAGGGACAGCAAGAGAATGGTGTGGGAGGAGGCCTCTGGCAGCAGCATTCTACTCTGCAGTCTGATATGAGCCCACTGACTGGTGCAGAAGGAGAGAGGGAGGGAAAGGGAGAAAGACGCAAGTTCCCAGCAGACCCCAAGGACCAGCAGCCTGACTGACCGTTCCAGATGCTGGGGCCTGCCCCCCATACCACCATGGAAGTGCCCTGTTCCTCCCTGTCAGGTGGAAGACAGCATTTCTAAATGCCACTGAAAGCCAGAAAAAGCTAGCTTCTGGCGGTTCTTCATGTTCTCAGAGGAGAAGGTCTGGCAGCTCGCGTGTGGCTCCGTGCAGAGTCCCCAGCATGGGACCAGGGTGGGGACACAGCGGTCACTTCCTTGTCTCTCTGTAGCTGCAGTTCCCCAAACACACACTTTAGACTTGTGTACCTTTGCCCAGATGGAAGGCTCAGTCTCTGGTGTTCTTTCCTCCATCCCCAGAGGATTGTGTCAGAAGTCATCTTTTCCACACAGCCTTCTCGCTCCTCCCTCCCCAGCTGATCATAACAAATTGTTCCACTCCCATGGCCCACAGTGCACTGCTGGTGCATGCTGCACCTATCCGCTGAGCCTTGGGTGATAGGATTGTGGGTTTCTCCCTAGGGGCCGTGTGTGTGCAGTGCCCCTCCCTGCCCCGCTGCCTTATGTTCCAGAGCCTGTAGACGAGGGGGTGAGTTCTGTGTGCTTCTCAGCACTGTAGGGTGTGAGGTCAGGAAGGAGGTGGCCGCAGCCCTCCACCACACTAGGGTCTGTGCGGCTTTTGACTGGGCTCTTGGTTCCCCAAATTCAGTGAGACTGCAGCTGGCTGCCCAACCATTCGAAACATCTGGGGTCATTTTTTTGTGAATCCGGAGCATGGGTTGTAGGCAGATTGAGTCATCCAACACAGACTGTAGTCCTCAGAAAGCTGGCCCGGAATTCATGCCGAAGAGCAATCCTGTTTGAGATAATTGCCAGTGCAGCCCAGTTGGCTGTTGGGATGATGGAGGAAGAGCCTGTTGGACTGATTGATGACTGTACTGTGGATGGAACCCAGGGGAGCTCTGCCACTGAGCCACATTCTTAGTGCTTTTTACTTTTTATTCTGAGACAGGCTGCCCAGGCCGGCCTCAAATTTGTGATCCTCCTACTTCAGCTTCCCAAGTAGTGAGTATAGGAAGAGCATGTTCTAATCCCATCAGGGATGGACGTTTTGGCCTTGACGGGGTTGAAGAAGTCCAGGAGAGCACTGTAGGAGGACAGGTTCCAGCTGATCAGAATATGCAGTCTTAGTTTCTGCAGCATATGAATAACAAAGCTTCAGATGGGCTCAATACCATTTTTAGAAGAATAACCTCAGTCAGACATTTATGATCATGAAACGCAGCATCCACGGGATTATTAAATGAAGTTTGGTGTAGCCAGGCAATGAATGACAGGTAACTTAGCTATAACAAATATACAGAACAATGTGACAGGAAAAGTTTGAGATGTTTACATGAAAAAACATTGTTAATTGCTGTACAATACCAGTGAATTCAAAAGTGTATATAGTATATGAGTGCTATAAATTATGTGTTAACAGTTTGAGTGTTCCTTATTTGAAATACTGGGGATGGAAGCAGTGTTTTGGATTTTGGGACATTTCAGAATTTAGATTTTTGGATTAAGGGCGTCAACCTGTACTATTACTGTTATTCTCTGGGTGGTAGATATTGTGGGTGATTTTCTAAGCAATCTATTTTTTGTACTTTTTGGAATTTCCTCTATAATAAAACCATATTATAAAATAATCCATATTGTATTTTATAGGTGTTAGAAAAAGCTCTAAGTATTTTTTGTTTTAAAGAATAATTACAGGTATAGGCATATACTCAACTTCCGAGATACTTCATACCGGCCTTTCCGAAAGGAAAGAAATACCTTTATATTCTCTCCCTACCCCCATAGTAATAACTAACTCCTGGATCAAACATATTGACTTCAGTGACTTAATTTATTAATTTGTCTATATTAAAATATCTAAAGCTGTTGAGTATATCTTGTTAAATATATATGTATTTGGTCTATAAATTAATATTATCAGAGAATAAATAGGTAATCATAGACAATATAAAATGTAGCTTAATATTTCTTTAATGTTATGTGCTAAGCACTTCATGCATATGATTGCTTTAGGGCTTTTTTTTTTTTTTTTTGGTACTGGGGATTGAACTTGGGACCTTATGCTTGTGAGGCAGGCAGTAGAACCACTGAGCTAAATCCTCCGCCCTGCCTTAGAACTTTGAGAGGCCATCTAACCAGATGCAGTTTTTGACTCCAGGGACTTTGCTTATATTCCCTGCTCTATTGCGGTCTCAGTGCCTCCTATTCTATCTAAGTCTGTGTCAACAACAGTTCTGTGTTTTGTTTGGGTTTTGGGGAGAGTCTTAAAAGTTATAGTTCAGATTGCTGGCCCTCAAGATGTGCCTGACCTATCAGAGGAGAGGAAATGGGTGATGGGTGGTGTGTAGCAAGAGTGCAGGTGATACTTGATGCGAATTCTAAAGACAGACTTCCGGTGGCCTGGTAGGTCAGAGGGAGGCCTCATTCAAGAGCTTGGCCTTGAAGGATGGGAGTGTAGCACGCAGGGAGTCACTGAGCTAGCTGTAGGCCCAGTGGTGCGAAGGAGGTTCTGGAAGAAAGGAATAGGGAATGGGCAGGGGGCCAGCACACACGAAGCAGAGACCGGAGGCTGGCGCGAGTCTGAAGGGATGTTACCGGAAGTCATCAGCATACTGAGTGCATAAAGGATTTCCTCTGTGAAGTAGTAATGTCCACAGCTAACGGATGTAGGCAAGGGTGAAGGTGAGGAGAGAAATGTTGGCTGAGGTATGAAGGGATAGCAGGAGGAGGGAGTGAAGAACGAGGTGGCTGCAGGTGCTTCTTTGTCTCTTATGGGTTGAACTGTGTCCCCCCAGAGCTCAGATGTTGAAGCCTGAGCCCACAGTGTGATTGCACATGGAGACAGGCCCTTCAGGGAGGTAAATTTAATGAGGTCACAATGTGGGGCACTAGTCTGATGGGACTGGTGTCCTTGTAAGAAGAGGAGGAGGCACCAGAGCTTGCCCTCTTATCACACAGAGAAAAGCCATGTGAGGACACTGCCAGGAGGAACAATCTCATCAGCAACCAGCCTTGGGGCTGCTTTGATGTTGGACCTGTAGCCTCCAGAGCTGTGAGAGAGTCAGTGTCCATTATTTGGGCCTCTAGGCCAGTGGTGGTGAAGCTGTGGTGTGTGTACTGCAGCCGGACGTTGGGTATCATTGAAAGCTCTAAAACATTTGCCATGACTGTTCTAGGCTCCCCCCCACCCAGCAGCAAGAGCAAACAAATACAATACTTAAGTCTACGACTAATGACAAGTGATGGGACATTCCTTTGATGGAAAAACTGTAGGTCCTACCATGGCTGGAGGGGCAGATCCAGACAAAGGAAGAACCAGAGGCATAGGGTAGGGAATAAGGAACAGAGTCATTCTTTTGATCAAAATGGTATGTGATTAGTCCATAAACATTAGTCCCTGGCCCAAACACTAAACTGTGTATTGCGTAACATAAAATAGTAATACCAGACAGCTTACACTTATAATGCCCTTATTCTTAAATATACCATGCTTCAGGCAACCCACATATTTTGCAAGTATCGACTCATTCAGTGCCTAAGATAATCCTGTGAACTAGTTCTTCTGTTGTATCTGCTTCAGGTCAGGGAACCGAGGCTCAGAGATGTTAAAAAACTTGTTAATAATGGCCAACCGATTGGTAAGAATTGCAGCTGGGTTTGAAAACCTGGTTTTGGAATCTTTGCCTTAACCATTAGTTACTAGACATTTTTCCCGCTGTCCAGGATGTAAAGCTTCTTGATAAAATACAAATGAAATGATAAGCAGAAGTAAAAAATAGGGCATATTTAATCTCAAATGAATGAAGTGATTAAGTGTCCTCTCAAAGGGGAGAGTGCACACCCATGGGCTTATGTAAGATGATCTGCTGGGGCATAGGGAGAAGATTGGAACTTCTTTTTATACTTATGCTAAGTAGCTCATTAGGGCCAGGAATTTAGCTCAATGGTTCCTCCGCTTGCCTTGCAGACACAAGGGCCCAAGTTTGATTCCTGGTACCCCCACCCCCCCAAGTTAAATAGTAATATATTTCATCATGAGAAAACCAAGGATGGTATACCAAGATCTGATGAGACACAGTTAAAACACATGAAACCATTAATTTCAGTATGTGAAACATGAATTGGTGCCTTTGCTCATTAGCTGAGATCTCAAGAGATGATGTACACCGAAGAAGAGTTTCATCACAGACATCTACTGTTGGTAATGACAGCAAAATATTCGTGGATCATCTTAGCCCATGCACTGTTGCTAGAACAAAACACCAGAGCCCAGGTCATTTCTGAAGAACAGAGGTTTATTTAGCTCAAGAGCATGAGGATGGTATCTGATTATCATCTGATGCGAATATTCTCGCATATTCAGCATGGCTGAGAGTCACAGGACACAGAAGTTGTGGCAGAGAGCAAGCTCACTTTTACAACAAAGCTACTCCCAGGATAGCCCATTAATCTGTGAATGGATTAATCCATTTCTGAGGGCAGAGTCCTCAGGACCCAATTGCCTCAAAACACTGCTGCATTAGAGACCAGGCTTCCAACACATGAATTTTGGAGGACAGGGGAAGAGCACTGAGCACTCAGTAAATCTGGGCTATGTATCTTCTGAACTGTGAGGGCACTAGAGACCCAGCAGTGGACAAAAGTACTCTCAGGGCGCTTCTGGTTCAGGTGGGGAGAACAGATGGTAAAGATGTTGAACAAAGGAATTTGTAGTGGATTGGGTGGTGATGTGGGCTAAGGAGAGCACTGAAGCCAGGAGTGGGGTGGGAAGAATTGAGGACAGTTTCAGGCTCTCAGTGGGGCACACACATAGCGCATGTGCAAGGCCCTCATGTGAGCACCTTCCTGGAAAGGTGAATATGAACAAGCAAGGCGGTCAGTAAGACTGGAGCCCAAGGAGGAAGGAGAGGGACAGGAGAGGATGAAGTTGAGGAATCTTGGGGGGGGTGTGCGCACGCTCAAATGTGTGAGCAGGTCCTTTTGGCCTGCAGGGACTTGGCCTTTATTGTGGCAGAGATGGGATGGAAAGCCATGGCAGGGTGTGCACAAGGAAGTAACATGATCTGGCTCATGTTTCTAGAAGGTCATTAAAGCTACTGTGCTGAAAATACATTGTAGGGAAGTAAGGGCGGCAGCAGGGATGCTGGTTGGAAATCCTGCAGTAATTCCTGATGAGTGACAATGGTGACTTGGTCCAGGGTGTTGTCGGTAGAGTGAAGAGAAGGGGCTGGGTGTCAGGTAGGATTTGGTGGTAGATCTAACAGGATTTCCTGAAGCATTCGCTGTGAGCTGTGTGAGAGAGACTAGTATATATACTTTATATAGAAAAGTACATCCAGTGGGGATGAAACTTAAAATTGTTTACCTGTAGGGATGTACGATGAAGCATGGGGTCTGCTCGAATAGACGATAAGTAGCTACAGGGATTCTAAGGAGAGAGGCAGAAGACTGTCAAGGCTGGGCTTGGTCGGGCCTTGAAGAATGGATAGGATACAGTCAGGTAAAAATGCCCTGCGAGGGTGTGGTGAGGCCAGCAAAGGAACGGAGGTGCCTCAGCTCCAGGCCTGTTCTCTCACCTTGAATTTAGGCCTAAGATCTCATGATTTGAAGATGGCAGCGGTAGCCAGAGGATGGTATGTCCCACCCTGGACTCCGGAAGAGCAGTGAGACCCTTTCGTCTGGGGAGCACCTGAGAGTTGGTGCATGGTGTGCGTTTGCTTCAATGCTTTGTGCCCCCGAATCTCTGAATGAGAGCCATCGGGGAATCAATTAATAAATGTTAACTCAGTGGTCAGAAAGGCTTAACTTCTGCTCAGAGGATGATTTATTTACCAAGTGGAGCCGTGTTAAGAGGTGTGTGCCTGTATGGGAGCGATTCTGTTGGACTTAAAGTGCTTGCTATGTAATGAAAATACATCTTTCTGATTACATTGCTGAATTTTCCAAAAGCTTTATCTATATTTTATAAAATAGCTAAGTTTTTTTTTTAATGTTATCTGATGAATTTTCCATTTGCTAGGTAATTGTCAGCTCTGCTTGACTCTCAGAGGTTTGCACTCAAGAGCCCCTGGGCATAAACAGGGTGGCGGAAATACCCTTTTCCTGCCTGTGATTGTAAGACAGCCTCTAACTATTTCTGGAGGATGATTCATGTCACATTTTGGACTCATTACAGTTTTAAGTTGTAAATAGTGCTGGTTTGCCTGGAGGTATAAACATAAATTTCTGTCTTCATATGCATATGCTGTACCTGCTCCTGAAAAGTACTTTCTATTCTTGAGTTACAGACTAGGCTATGAACAGATTAACGAGATATTTATTGAAATTCTAATTATATTCATATAAAGCATGCTTCCAACAGTACCAGTTCCTTGAGGCTTGGCCTTCCTTCTCTATTTCTAAACACAGATGGAGAAGTTGAAGAACTGAAGGTCTTATTGTTACAAGAGATCATTATGTAAATTAAACCCCACACTTTCCTTTTTGTGCTGGTGTGAAAAGTGAGAGCAAGTGTTAAATTACTGTCCTGTCTGTGTTCATAAGTAACAGGAGTCACAGATTATTCAAAGTGCATTGAGGTATGGATGATAAAGTAAGGTGAAGCCATTCTGATTATTTTGGTTTGTTTTCTGGTAGATATAGTGGCGCTTAAAGGATATGGCGAAGCTGTCTTACTTTTTCAGTGGTTACAAATGTGTAATGGCAATAGAAATGCGAAGCAGTTATCACCTGAGTTTGTTGTCATCCTTGTACACAACAGCACCTTAAAATTATTTATAGATTTGTCCCCCAACTAACTGAATTTAGTAGGAAAGACAGTGGGGGTTGGGGTATAGCTAAATCTTTCTATGACTCTCAAGGAATTCTATGTCCTACCTCAAAATTTGAAAAATGACATTTGAGAATTTTAAATTACAGAAGTGAAAATAGGAATATGCAAAACATAAAGCAGTGTTAATGACCTTGTCATTGTTGTTTTCTATAAGCCCATTTTGATGGCATACTTTTTTTTGGTACCGGGGATTGAATTTAGAACCTTGCACTTGTGAGGCAGGCGGTGGCACTACTGACCTAAATCCGCGGCCAATAAAATGACAACCTTTTTGATTCACTGACCATGAGGCATGTATTCACCTGACTCCTTGAACATGTGTTTTATTTTTTATTTATTTATTTTTTTGGTACCAGGGATCGAACTCGGGTCCTTGCACTTTCAAGGCAGGCCGCCGAACCGCTGCGCTAAATCCCCGGCCCCTGGACATGTGTTTTAAAAAATTAAGTTGTAGTCCATCTGAGGTTGGTGCTTTCCATGTGGTCCTCCTGAACCATGGCATTTAGGGAGATTTATCCCTTTTTAAATAAGATTCCTTGATAATAAACATTGTGCATCTTATTTGATTCAGAAATGGTGGTGGGCGATTCTGCCACCTGCCTCACAAGTGCAAGGACAGGAGTTCGATCCCTGGTACCAAAAACAAAACGAAACAAGAAATGGTGGTGGGAGAGATGTTAGTATTTGGAGGGCCTTCGGGCAGCTTCTCCAGTTCGACTGAATCGAGCCTGGTCCAGCCTTATAAGTTCCCTCATCCTGCTGGAATCTTCCAGTGGTGACAAAGAATACCTTCTTTCTTTTTGTTTTTTTTTTCTTGAGACTTAAAAACCCCCTTTTCTCTTGGTTCTTCATTGTCTGCTTTATTAGCTAGCCTGGGTATCTACTTTTAGAAATTTGAATACAGTGGTGCTGAGGTGTAAGGCTTGACAATGCTGTATACTAAAAAAACAAAATAAAAGCAACCAATAAACTGTCCAGGTGATTCTGGTGCTCTTAGGAGGACAGCCTGTAACAGTGAGATAAAGGCAACATTTAAAACCCAAGTGTAGGGCCGGGGATTTAGCTCAGTGGTTCAGTGTCCTGTCTTGCAAGCACAAGGACCCGAGTTCAATCCCCAGTACCAAAACAACAACAACAACAACAACAACAACAACGAAAAACCCCAAGTGTCAACAGAGACGTTTTGGGAGTTATTTGGGTTTAATTCTGACACATCTGCATTTTGACTGAGTGCAGAACTGCTAGCACTTACACGAAATATTGTTGTATTTAACATTTCCCCCTCTGTCTTTTCAGCCATCATGTACGTCATGGGAGCGCTTGGGCCTGCAGTGGGATATTTATTAGGTGGACTTCTTATTGGTTTTTATGTCGATCCCAGAAATCCTGTTCACCTTGACCAGAATGACCCTCGTTTCATTGGAAACTGGTAAGACTGTGTTCTTAATTTTGCATTTCACCTTTTACTAATGATAGTTAGAGATAAGTACTCTTGTATTCAAAATTTTCTTAATGAAGAGACTAACAGTAGCTAAAAGTCTCCTAGGGTTGGGTGGCAGGCAGAATAGTAACCCTCGAGGATAGCCATTTCTTCATCCCCAGGGCCTACAAATGTGTTACCGTATGTGTGGTTACAGGGACTTGGCAAATGTGATCAAGTTCAGAATCTTGAGATGGGGAGATGACTTTAGATATTTTTGGTTCACCCATTATTAATCAAAGGAAAGAGGGAGGGAGGAGGGCCACAGTCAGAGGAGATAGTTAAATCAGAGTTTGCAGTGATGTGCTCTGAAGATGGAGGAAGGGGCTGTGAGCTAAGGAATGAAAGTAGAAAGGTAAGGAAATAGTTTCCTCTCTAGCTACAATCTAATGCCAACATTATAAATGTCTGACCTCCAGAATTATGAGATAACCCACTTATGTTTTCTGAGCCGCTACTATTATAGTAGCAATAAGAAACTAATACAGGGACTTTGTTGATGGTGTCTTGATTGGAATTTTGTAGGATTGGGCTGTTTCCTTTACAGCAAAGTCTAGGGAGAGGGCCGCTGAGGTTGTGAGAGGACTTCCTGTTTGTTTTAATCATATCTTTCATGATCTTTTCGGTGACTTTAAAAAACACTTTCCTCTCATTTCCTTGTTATGTTTGTATTTCTGCTTTATGACTCTGCCCCTGTGCCCAGAACTCCAGCCTTACTTTGCCATTGGCTGCTCTTAGCAAATCTTTTCTTTTTGGAAGTATTTTGTTTTCCCACGTGTGCTGAGATAACAGCTGTTCTCTCATTTGCTGGACTTTAACTGTCCTGCCAAATAAATCATATGTAGAACTCAGGGGGAGAATTCCATTTTGTATTATTTATTGTGCATGACCAGGGTTGTGTTTGGGTTCCTCACAGTCCTCAACTTGAATATAGTAAGTTATTTCTTCATGATTGCAAAAGCTCTTTCTCAAAATAATGGTGTCCCGAATTCATTTCACATGAATTGGGCTCACTTTCGCAGCTTGTATACACATGGATTAGTAGTAAGGATATATTGATAAGAAATTTCCATTTTATGGCTAAGAGAATATTTCCATTTTAGGATTATATTTGTCAACTGAGTAATCACTATCTAGAGCATTGCTTAGAGTATTTTGCTTTCTCTGTTATAATGACCTCATAACTCTGGGGTAGGTAGAAATAATGTTAGCCACTACTTTCAAGACAGATGGCAAGTATTAATTTAGTGATGTCACGTTTCTTGTTTTCATAGTAATCCTCATTGAAACTGGAAGTGCCGAGATCCAGATGAGTTTGCCTTGGTAGAATTTTCAAATCATACCAGGAGGACTTCCCCGTCAGAGGGGAATAATGCAGGATTTTCAAGTTCTTGACTAATAATGAAATTCTTGATCTCAGCTGCTTGCTTTGCAGTTTTGAAATAAATCAGAGTAGGGACTTTTTTTCGTCATTAGAAAATAAAATTATTAAAATGTATTTATGAGTACTAGACACATATCCCTATTCTGTTAGATGGCCTGAGAAGGGCACGGTGATAAGGAAGTACTGGGGAGGTGGGGGAGGAGAACCCATGTGGGCAGGGAGAAGGACTGGTAGAAGAGGAAGGAGCATTAGTCTTATAAGAGTCTTGTGCAGTCACCTAAAGTGTTTTCCAGTGAGCGTTACCCAACTGGTAGGAAAAGGGAGCTGCTTGGAATGCGACCCTAGCACTGTTTTCCCCTAGGCTGAAGTACCAGTGTGCGTCTAGTGGCCATGTGGCCTGGAGAATTGCTTCTACTGTGTGTGCCCCGGTTGTTTTTTAAATCCATAAAAGGAGGTTGCTGTACCTATTTCAAAGAATCACTGTGAGCAGCAAACAAACTTACATATGACTCCTGCTCCTGCTGTCCAGTGTGTGCTATTTGTCCTTTGAGTTTAATCCATGTTCAAGTAATTTTATCCATTTCATTTGCTCAATATCAGTTGTATAAATGATAAAGACGATCAGTATAGAACTATAGATCGGAGTCTATTTAAAAACGAATTTGAACTGTTCATTGAGTAGACCTACTTGTAGCAGATTTCTTCCTCGGGTAAAGACATAGTTATTCAGAAGCAGCAATGATAAGCTTTCAATAAATATGTGCTGACAGAGTGAAGGACGGAGTGGATGAATAACACTAAGATTGACAGGGTGCTTACAGTCTGTCAAGCATTGTACTAAGAGCTTTACAAACCTTCTCACTGAGATCTCTACAACCATATGTGGTCACTGATATTATTCCCATTTTGCAGGTGAGGAAATTGATGCTCAGGGCATTGAGTTACTTACTCAAAACTTCCGTCAGTAAGAACTGGAATAAGAAACTGATACCAGGGTAGAGCTGTTGATCAGTATATTAAACTGAGCCCCCTTCATGAATGTTTCGAGTAAGACTCGATGAAAAGGATTTAGGCGCTGTGGCCTTTCCATGTTAGCTGTTATCGATGTGTCTTTTCCCAGTACGTGATACTCACTGTCTTCTCTTTTCCTTGCGGCCTCCTCTGTAGCTGACATTATGTATGTCCTGTGGCATGTCATTATTGTTAGAAACCACAGTGGAAGAATATGGGCTGGTTTGTTCTGCTTTGAAATAACCTCAAACTATTATGTTATTTTTGTTGGTTTGCTATAATTCTTCCTCTTCTTCTGTTATGGGCTCTTACTTTGGGCTGTAAGAATGAATTTTTAATGTTTGCATGCAATTTTAGGCCCGTGACTGCAGGCAAGGTAGGCAGAGAGGCTGAGGGCAGATGTACATAAGAACAAAACCCAAGCAAATGAACTATCTACCATGAATTAATTATGGATTTAGGGGCCAGCATTTTTACTAGGCTTATTGTATACATCATCTTAACCTTAATTTGAGGACTCAAGAAACTACTTACTATTCTCTTATTGTTCTCTGTATCAACCTATTTGGGCAAGTAATTCAACTCTGAGCATCTCCCTTTTCAAATGAGAAAGCGAGTTTGGAAAAACAAAGTAATTTCCCCAAGATTTCCTAGTTAGTAAGTAGTAAAGATAGGGTACAAAGAAGTCTGGGTTTGGGGCGCTTTAATGTGGAGTTTGTTGAGTAAAATATCAGTGGGTAAGGTGGGTGAGCAGTCACATTCTAAAAAACCCAGACATGATCGTATGCGTGTTCCCTGCAGACAGATATCTTTTAATTTATTTGTTTGGCAAAATGTTTGAATATGCGATCTGTGTCTGGTACTGGATCGGTGACAATACTATGAATAATAGGGATGACTAGAAGTCTGCCCTGAGTGCTCTTCTAAAAATAAAGCCTTTCTAAAAATTTTAAAATTCTTATTTGAGGTACCTTTATCTTTGTAGGTAACGTGTTGGATTACTAGTTACTAGTTCTAGGAATCATTCTCTCAGCTAGACCGAGACCTTTCTCAGCTGATAACAATACTTTAATACAGAGACATTTTTAAAATGTGAATTTCCACTTAGCAGTTGGTATCTATTCCTCCTGGATTGAGTTAATTGAATTAATGGATGCACCTTGAGATCATAACGCCAAGCAAAATAAGTCAGAGACAGGTTAAAATCTTATGGCTTCTCTTACAGGAGAAACACAAAGTATAGGTAATTTAAAGAATAAAATAAAAGATAGACAATTGGAAACAGGGAGATAGACCTTTTGCAGATGGGAAGGGGATCTAAGAACAGAGGGAGAGGGGGAGGGAAAGGCAACTAAAAAGGACTAAGATGTGGTGTGTGTGTACCAATCCCCTATGATGAATGTGCATGCATCACAAACGTACGAATACAGAATTTTGTTCTTTTTGGTACCGGGGATTGAACTCGGGGACCTTGGCGCTTGCGAGGCAGGCGGTGGAACCACTGAGCTAAATCCCCGGCCCACTAATACAAATTTTTAAGAAATGAATTTTCACTTAGCAGTTGGTTTGCATTCTTACTGAACTGAAGTAATCATTAATGCTTAGAATGCTGCTTGCATTTGGTTCCAAATGATGGAAATAGGTTGATACAGAGAACAAAAATCTTTCTGAATGCTGAAGCTTCAAGAGTGGAGTTGGAAGTTGAGGATCCTAGTTAGAAGTGGCAACCCTATTAGGTAGGACTGGGGACCTCTGCTTGCTTAGAAAATGCCAGAGGGGACTGAGAAATTGCTCTGTGGAGAACTGCGTAGGTAGAAAGCCCCAGGGCAGAAACCATGGCTCCAACACTGAGATTTGCTTTTTATTCTGTTTTCGCCATGAATTCTCTGCAACACAGCAACTTCAGATGAACCTAAAGACAGGATTCTGAGTGTATCATAGCTCTAGTTCTGTGTACCTGTAGGATGCTTCCTGACCCACATTAATTTACCCTCTCTGAACTTTTATGTCATTAATAGTCTGTACTGTATGACCTAACTTTTTTTTTTGGTACTGGGGATCGAACTCGGGAAGTCACGCTTGTGAGGCAGGTGTTAACTCTTAATTGTATGTATATATCCTTGTACTTCTTGGGGATTGTTTCTTATATTTTTGGCTTGCTTACATCTAGGTTGTAAGTTTGTGAAGGCAAAGACCCAGTCAAAATGTCTTGGGGCTTCCGGCTACACTGAGTACTGAGAAGGGTCAGCTAGTGATTTAGGATGCGTTTGGTGTAGCTCAGCCCTACAGTAGGTGCTTAGCAGCACAAAGCTCTGTATTCAATCCCTTGCACCCAAACTTACAAACAAATAAGAAGTACATTTGACACAGGTATTATTTTTATTTTAAGAAAAAGTGGCTATATTGGTCTAAAAAGTATGCTATCAAATTTATGTTATTTTTCTATTAAATTTATTATAAAATTCACATTGTAACAAGGCTAAGAGTGTTAGGAGAAAAAATACATAGCTGCTTAAAAATATGTGAGTGAGGGGACAGGGATTTAGATCACCGGTGCTGCACCTGCCTCGCAAGCACAAGGTCCCGAGTTTGATCCCCGGTACCGGAAAAAAATAATCGAGTAATTCTAATCAGGGTTTTGATTATTATATTCATTATAGCAGGTGTGATGGCTCGCGCCTGTAATCCCAGCACTAAGGAGGCTGAGGCAGGAGGATCGCTGTGAGTTCGAGACCAGTCTGGGCTACATAGTGAGTTCCAGGTCAGTCTCAACTACACAGTGAGACCCTGTCTCAAAAAAACAAAACAAAACAAAACCAAAAATCACTATAATGCTAGCAGAATTGTTGGGTGGATTTAGATGCCTGAAAGGGAGAGTCATTTTATTTTCTCAGTGTATCCAATTGCTTTCGGCTGCTTTAAGCTCATAAAGGTAAAAGTTTTATCTGGAGAATTTTGTCTCCACAAAAATTCTACTTTGCTAATTTGTTCTCATTCACAAAACAAAACCCATAAATGCTATTCACATTTCCTGATTTTTTAGGTGGAGTGGATTCCTCCTTTGTGCCATTGCAATGTTTCTTGTGATATTCCCAATGTTTACTTTTCCAAAAAAGCTTCCACCTCGACATAAGAAAAGGAAAAAGAAAAAGTTTTCTGTTGATGCTGTGACCGATGATGATGTCATGAAGGAGAAATCAAACAATGGTGAACAAGTGGACAAAAAAGTTTCTTCAATGGGCTTTGGAAAGGACGTCAGAGGTATGGTATATGTCTTGAATAACTGTGTGCATGTTCCTTCGGTGTGGTCTGAGAGAAGTGCCACAGACATATGTCTCCTATTGACGTGTATTGTGTAAAAGTGTCAGTAGGTGACAGACTGGAAGTAATAAAAATCAAGGTCTTCCCTCTCACAGATTATTTGAGAAGCACTGATTTGCATCACAAAGGCGTGAATATTTAGATGTCACTACCGTAACTGGAGAGGTCTGATTCTTAAAATACTGGGTGCATTGCATAGTAGATGGCTTTGTTTTGTGGTTCAGTGGCTTTGGTAGAATGGCTTGATCCTGACAACAATGTCAAGCCTACCACTAGAAAGGACTCTCTTTCCACAGTGCTTCCAAAGGTGCTTGTTTAGGGCCGCCCTTGGTGAGAGATGGCCAGGCCTCCAAGTCCATCATAAAAGCATCCAGACAGTTTCAGCAATGGACTGGTCTATTTTTCACTTTTTTTTGGTACTGGGGGTCGAACTCAGGTCCTTGTGCTTGTAAGACAGGTAGCAGAACCACTGAGCTAAATCCCCGGCCCTATTTTTCACCTTTATTTTCCTTAAAAATAATAAATTTATTACAGCTAGATCAGGAAGTCTAATCGATCATCTTTACTCAGTATTTGGTGTGAATGTTGAATGAAGATAAATCCCTTGACTTCAAGGAAACTCCAGTGCTACCCTCCCATTAATTTCAATCGTATTTCTTGTATTCTCTGAATTATGTTTTGGAAGAAATTATAAAGAATAAAATTTGTCAGGAGAGAGGGCTGGGGATTTAGCTTAGTGGTTCTGCCACCTGCCTCTTAAGCGCAAGAATCCGAGTTCAATCTCCGGTACCAAAAAAAAAAAAATTTGTCAGGCGATTACGTTAGTCAAGATTGGTAAGATTTACCCAGCAACATTTCATTTAAAATGCTTCTTGCCAGTTAAATTTGAGCTTTGGTGCTTTCCCTCATCATTATTTTGTGACAGTGTGTAGTTTTAGACTGCCTAAATGGCTTTTGTGCTCTAATAACAACGGAGTCCGTGGATGCTGGCTTGGGCCAAGAGCTTCTGGACAAGTCCATCGCCTTTCATGCATATGTTACGGCCCATTATGGCCACTATCAGAGGTGCAAATTTCTTTTGTCATTATTGTTCTCTTTTGTTTTACAACTTCATTGATGTAAAGTTGATGTTAAAGAACTTACAACATACAAGTATACTTAGTGTCTTAATTTGAGAGTATAAAGTAGACTCAAGGGGAGAAATAAAGGCATAGGTAAGGTAAAATTGTATGTTTTATAGCTTAGTAGATGCCCTGAATGCTAAATAAATATAAGTGAAGGGGGAGAAGACTGATACCCAGTACCAGCGGTGCTTACATGATGATGTGAACGCAGTGTACATGAAGAAGTCTCGGCCAAGTGTCTGGTAAGCACCCCAGTGCCAGTGAGCAGAGTCGGAGGACGCTCCTGGGTCTCTCAGCTGTCCTGATTTCCCGTGTCACTGCCACATTCCCTGCCTGGTGCTTCTTGGACCTCTAAGAGTCGCTTGGCCTTGAATCCTTGTTTCAGGTTACCCACCTTTAGGCAGGCAGTTCAAAAATGATAAAAAGCCACTACAAGGGCTGGGGATTTACCTCAGTGGTGCTGCTGCCTGCACCTCACAAGAGCAAGGTCCTGAGTTCGATCCCAGGTACCAAACACCCAAGCCCCCCACAAAAAGAAGAAACACTTCAGAATTTAAGAATTTGGAAATGTAACCCACATATCTGTTACCAACTAGCTTCTTGTACTACTAGGGATGGGCTGTTTTCTGTGTTTTCTACACTGAGTTAGATGCTCCAGGATGTTTTCTTTTAAAGGAAAGAATCTGAGGAGTCTTACCCATCTGGGGATGGGTAGTTGGTTTGTAAAATCAGCCTCTATTTGGACTCTCTTGTTAGCATTTTGGTAAATTCTCCTTTTTCACCTTGTTCTTGATTAGGACCAGTCGCTCCTCTGTGGCTCGCCCTCCCAACTGGGACACAGCAGATTGATTTTATTACTTCCTCTAGTACTGGATTCTTTAATTGGTTCTAAACTGGAACTTCGAGTCATTTTATCTCATTGGAAAGAAGTACTGTTTTAATGAGCTAATTCGGAAAATCTTTGGCTAACGATGATTCAAATGATTCTGATGGTATTGGACTTATGTTTAATTACCATATTAAAATTAATTCCCATTTATCTGGACACATTGATTTCCTTGAGAGCATTTTATATGTGTCACCTGTAGGAAGTGACAGTCTCATATCTAATCTCATATCCAAAAAGACAAATTAAATCTCTAGGGAGCATTTGCTTTTGATATAATTTGAATTACAAAGTTGAGATTCATGATTAAAATCTTGCACTAAAGAATGGTTGCTGAGATTTCATTTTGAGTTAAGGTTGAATTTGAGTACCAGGTCCTCTTTTCTCTTCTGTTTACGGGAGCAAGATTTCTTTTTTCTTTTTCTTTTTCTTTTTAAATGTGTAAACCAATATTAGCTCCTTTAAAGAGGAGAGGGGAAGGTAGTGAATTGTACTTCTTCAAACAGAAAATGATTTAGGCCATATAGAATGGTGCCTTTTGTTTGTTTTGTCTTGGCATGGAGTCACCTTGTGTTGCCTAGGCTGGCCCAGAACCCTTTGCTTGAGCAGTCTTCCTGCCTCAGCCTCCCCTGCAGCTGGGACTACAGATGTGTATTGTGGTTCCCAGCAAAAGCAGTGCCCTTTCTGGAAGTTTTCTTGCTGAGAAGGCTGGAAGAGGATACACTGTACTTGGCTCTTTCTGCCTCCACACTTTAACAACGGACATTGGGAAAATCTGACTCAGTGCTTTTACATTCTTATTATAAATTATGCAGGAATAAGGCTGTATTAAAACACCACAATGGGTAAAGTCAAATTCTCAGTCTGTCTGCATTACTTTACATAAAGAAATTAACATTGGTTCCATCAAATTTTTACCAATAAAAATAAACACAAAAATATTTAAGTGGATCAATTTTGCTGTGGTTGGAGGTCCTGTGTTTAAAACCTTTCCAACTTTAATGGGACATCTTTCTGGATAGAAAACTTTTGGTAGCATTTAACCATAAAAAGGTTTCTTTGGTGTCCACTTTTAGTCTTTTAAGCTTAATTGTTTAGCATTATTAATTTTGCATACAATGTAACAGCTTTTTTCTCTGCTAGACTTTTGTCTGTGTTAAAGGCAATGTATTTATAACCTTAATAAATAACAGTTACTCTGAGGTGATGAACTGATTTCACAGAAATAATTGCAGGTTTTTATTCAATAAAAGGTAATTTTGAGCTGGGGATTTAGCACAGTGGTTCTGCTGCCTGACTCACAAGCGCAAGGTCCCGCGTTCGA
>NW_022900917.1:41224188-41234801 GCF_012274545.1 Fukomys damarensis
CCAAGACGCGAACCCCCAAGTTTAGCCCCACGAAAAAAAAAAAAAAAAAAAAAAAAAAAAAAAAAAAAAAAAAAAGTTGATATCACTAAATTCAAAGTAATTCTTCTAGAAGGTTCCATTCTCCATGCTGTGGCAGTTAGGCAATTTGTGAAGTACAGCTAGCCCTCACAGAGGTTAGGATCTCCTGAGGGAGATGGGACACATAAGAGTGGAAATCATTCAGGGGCTTAAAAAGAGAACAGATGGGTATGGAGGACAAAGGCAGGTAGGGGACCTCTAGCCGAGGAATCAGGTAGGATTTGAGATGGACCTCACAGGTGTGGGGCGGCAGGAGAGTGCCAGGGACAGGGGGCAGGGGCAGAGGCGGACTGTGCGGGTGTATTTGAAAATGCTCAGGAGGTTCGCTGTGTTTGGGGCTTTGACTGAGTGGCAGGGGCCTGGGAGGCCAGGCTGGGAGGGGAGCTGGGACCCTGTTGTGGAGCCCAAGGCATCCAGCCTCTCAGGAGCTCTCCCGTCCTGGGAGGGAGTTGGAGCAGATCAGGCAGCGCCTGAGGGGAAGGGGACTGAAGGAGGGACCCCAGGAGAAAGTAGAAGAGAAGGAAAGGGGGCAGTAGCCCACTGCACCCGCCCTCCTGCTTCTCCCCAGCCCCTTCAGCCTGCTTTTGGCTTGGCAGCCAGAGGGTCCTGTCAAAATGCCACTCTTCTGCTCACAGCTTTCATGGTCTCCCTTCTCATTCACAGCACTGTCCACCTTGTATGCACGTGCTCTACCCCCTGTTTACCTCTTTGACCCATATCATTCTTTCAGTCTCATTTGTTCATTCTGCTCTAACCACTTTGGTCTCATCACCAGTCCTCAAATGTCCCAGGCGTGTGCTCACCTCAGGACCTTTGCACTTGACGTTCATGTGCTGGGAATGCACTCCCCACAGCCCTTGGCCTTCTTCCAAATGGCATCTCTTCAGGGAGAACTTCTTTAGTCACTGTATTTAAAATTGTATTTTTTTTTTTTTTTTTTTTTTTTTGTACTGAGTATTGAATGAGGCAGGTGGTGGCACCACTGAGATAAAGCACCGGCCCTCTATTTAAAATTCTTCAACCTCCCCGTCCAACACTTCTTACCCCCTCAGCACTCATCATTAACCTGTGATGTACATTTTCCCTTTGGAATCTGTAAAGGACTGGGTCCTGGACATCAACCTCAGATACCAAAGAAGAACGCTCAGGTCCTTTATATAAAATGTCATCCTGCTTATGTGTAACCCATGCACATTGTTCTATATACTTTTTTTTCAGTTTAATTGAGTTTATTGGTACATTTTAGGGATACAGTACAGTTACATTCATTGTTGGGATCTTGTACCTCTGCATGACAGGTCTTGGTTCTCATTTTTTCCCCTTGTCCCTGCCCTCCCTTCACCCCCTCCTCCCCCCCATCTACAAACACTTTATTTTCATCTTTTCATTATCTCACATTTTTTCTTTTCCCTTTTTACCCTTCCCCTACCCGTCCCACCTTCCCTACACCTTTATGTTCTATATACTTTAAATCGTCTTTAGATGACTGATCATACATAATGCAGTGTAAACCGTTGTTACACTATATTTTAAAGAAAATAATGACAAGAAAAAAGTCTGCACATGCTTGATAAGATGCTTTTTTTTTTTTTTTTTTTTAAACCCAGAACCTTTGCACAGAGCTGCATGCTGGCCTTTTTATCTTTTAGCTTGGGACAAATCTTGCTAAGTTACTGTGTTTCCCAAACTGAGTTTGAACTTCTGATCCTCCCTTCTCAGCCTCTTAGGGTGCTGGGATTAGAAGCGTGCACCACCACTCTCAGCACTGACTTTATTGTACTTATTTCTTTGCTTTATTGTCTCCCTAAGAGAAAGTTAAGTTCCCTGAAGGCAAGGGTGTTTTTATCTATCACATTCCCTGCTGAGTTTACACTGCTGAACACATATTTAATGAAGTACTTATTGAATGAGAGGAGGAAAGAGATCATTCCGCGACAACTGGCAAAAGAACAATAGGGAAGAGATTATCAAAAATGGCTTTAGGGCTTCAACAGGAGAAAATAGGGTCAGGAGTATGTCTGGAGAGGCAGAAAGAGAAAATTCAGAATGTGCGTTTCCCAAGAATATGTAGCCCCAGTACCCATGGCCTTTTGCAAGGTGTTTCAAAACAAGAATAACATGCGATCTCTTTGGATCAGGTTTGACTCAGGAGAGTAGAGTCACCGAAAACTCCAGGGCTGGACCAGTTACCCTCTCCTCAGGTGCACACTGCCTTTGACAAATTGGATTTTGGTTTTGTTGTTGAGACTGTTGCTTGAATTCCTCATATTTTCCAGAGGGTCATTGCCCTTGCTAGAGAATTCCATTTCCTTAGGAGAGTGGTGCTGGCACAGAGCCTGTGTTAGCATCACAGGGAAAGCGTCCAAAGACCCAGATTGCAGAGTCCTGTCCACTGTCTCTGATCCAGGAGACCTGGATTGGGGCCCAAACATTAGCATTTTACCCGGGCAAGGACCACACTGAAAGAACCACTGCCCTAGAACACAGCAGAAACTATTTTCTGTGGAGAAGTTAGAAAGTAACTAAGTGTGAGGATGATTACAGAACTTTTTGCGTTGTTAGGAAACTCAGTCAAATCCGAAGCTCAGGAAATCTTACCGACACTTTAATTCCTTTCCCTATTTTTCATGTTCTTGCTTTGTTTTTATTTTCTCTATTTCCAATTCTTTGTTTCATTTCTGTTTTACTTTTATATTTTATTGTGTGTTTGTTTTCTTGTGGTACCAAACCATTCGCTTTAGCCGTGTTGCTTTTGAGCTAACAGGAAAACGCGAATGGGCCTGGTACAGAATCCCTGTAAAATAAAGCCTTCCTTAAACTCGGTGTTCAGTAACCGTGGGTACTCGTTGGGTGGCGTCCACTCAGATAGCCTTGGAGGGGTTAGCCGTGCAGGGCCGTACTGCGGTGCGGCCACTCATGGTGCATCTTCTCCCCAACACTTCCTTTTCCAAGCCCATCCCCATATCTGTGGTTGGTAGCTCTGGGACTCTCCACACCAAGCCCGGGGGTGACTGTGAGGTACCGGCGCCATTTAGTTCCTGACAGGAAGGGAATGCTGTTTGCCAGAGTGCTCTGGAGGGGAGGAAGACTTGGGATGCTATCATTGTGGTTTGGGGAATGCACGGCATCATTAGTTTCACAGATAATGAGCAGGAAGCGGGGCAGTGCCGGTCTTGTGTTGGCCATGTTGAACAGGACAGGAAACACTGGCTTTGCTTTGACGGAAAGGCCCAACTGCATGTAGTTTGATGCTCCCGGGTGAGAGGCCCGGGAAACTGTGTCTGCTGTGTGCCTAAGAGCGGGCACAGGATGGGGATACGCTCCACAGCCACAGCGGAAGGGACTGAGGCCGTAGACGACGAGAGTGTTGCCACCAGCTCCTTGAGGCTCCCCATGGGCTCGAAAGTATACAAGCAATAGGAGCTAGGAGATGAGCAATAGAGGGAAAGCTGAATACTTACAAAGGAAGAGAACCAAGGAATTTCAGGGGGAGCTGTTCTATGACCTGTACCTACCTGTGTGATTTAGTACCCTTTACCCAGAGGTGAAAGAGTGATGGCCAGAAGAGGCTAACGCTGCTGTGTTTCCCAAGAGGAGGGCCCGCCATTCCTCACAGGGCCGCCAGCCGGCCTGCGGTGTCCTCCGAAGCAGCTCACGTGCGGCTGGCGGGCAATGTGGTGGCTCTGGCCGTGTGCCCCTGGCCCTGGGTGATGGGCTTGGGCCGTGGGTTCCATAGGGGTTCAGATGGGTGGGCTCGCTTAGGAAAGGTGTGCTTCCTGTCCACGATGCCCTTTGCTAGCTCCGAGGCCTGGTTAGCTCTGGAGGAGCTACCCCTTTCTGACCAGCAAGGCTTTGAAGAAATCAAAACTTTGTAAAATGCAGAAGGATTTTTAAAAAGATGAGTAGGAATGTAAGTGTCCAAGTAATAAAGTGCAACTGGCTGCTTTATAGTAAAAATCCAATCCACCTACTTGGCATAAGAATAAGATGCACACTCTTCATTTTATGACTCATTTAAATAAAAAGAAAAGATGTCAGATGAACAAATTTTTAGTTTATTTTTGCTTGTAGAAGAACCTAACAGAGAAAAGTTGACGAGGAAGCAGAACATCAGCAGGTAACAACAAACACACAAACAACAGATCACAGGAAGAATTTTCTTGCAACTGGGAAAAATAAATAAAAAAATAAACAGGGAGGGCCGGGCGTGGGGCACAGGCCTGTAGTCTCAGCATTTAGAAGGCTGAGACAGGAGGATCCTAACAATTTTGAGGCTAGCCTAGACTACACAGTGAGTTCAAGGCAGTGAACTCAGTGATACCCTGTCTCAAGCGATAAAAAAGGAAGGACAAAAGATGCTAAAATTCTGCTGGTCGTGGTGGCGCACGCCTGTAATCCTGGCACTCGGGAGGCTGAGGCAGGAGGATTGCTGTGAGTTCAAGACCAGCCTGGGCTACGTAGTGAAAAAAGCTAAAATTACTTCACACGTGGATATTAGTGTTCATAATTATGACTTTGAATTCTGAAAAAAAAGTCAAATTAGACTGTGGAGTGTCTAGTAATACCAGTTAATACATCAGATACCCTTAAAGCTTTGCTGCTTAAAGAGGTGATTGCTCAGTTATCTAAAAATTATACAAAATACTGCTTTCCCAGATGTGCTGGATAAATGAAATATTATATGAATTAATATTATATTGCTCCTCCTGTTAACAGTTCGCTTCTTTTGTAGTACTGAGGATTGAACTCAGGTCCTTCGCACGGAGCTACATCCTCAGTCCTTTTTTATATCTATTTTCAGACAGGTCTCACTAAATCACTACATTGCCCAAGTTGGGTTTGAACTTGGAATCTTCCTGCCTCGGCCTCCCAGAGTGCTGAGATTGCAGGCGTGTGCCATAACACCCACTTTTCCTTTAGTGGACATTTATTTTACTATATTATTATCTAGATTCATTAGGGGTTCTTTAGCCTTAAAGAGCCATACTTCAAAATGCATCATGCCTTCTACCTTTCACATTTTCTAGTGCTTTCCGTCAGCCTTCATCTGATGACTCATGCTCTTCTATCCCTAACCCATTCCCCAAGAGGAAAATGGGTTTCATTTTCTCACAAGTACACAGATTTATTATTTTAGCACAAATTATTGTTGTGAGGTGATAAAGAATGTTAGTGAATAAATACGGTCCAAGTCCACTTTTCGGGTGCCTACCGCAGGCTAGGTGTATTCTAGGAGCTGAAGACTGTGGATGTCCCGAGGGCCTGCTTTGCAGCATTCACTGCCTTTCGAAGGCGACAGACAGCGAGGTAAACACGCGCAGTACATAGGACTAACGACTGGGCCAAGAGCTTTTGAGGTTCTGTGGAGCCCCCTACAGGAGGGACACTAATCCCAAGGCTCCGTGGACCAGTTTGACATTTGCCAGGGAGACTGGTGGGGAATACTGCAAGCAGCATAGATAGGAGAAGGATCAGAGCCGTGCACGCATCTTGCGGTTGGGAAATCACAAGATTTTAGACCAGGAGGACCAGCAGGAGAAGCGTCCTGCGGGGTCCGACATGCAAGGTGGAGTTGATTTGGTGAACGGGCCCTTTTCTCGTATTCTTGGTTAGTCCTGTTGCCGGCAGATCTTTCAAATATATCTTTGAAAAAAAAATTGCTAAAAGAGCCTGCAATAATATAAAAAAGGCCGAACAGTGTATAGGGGCCCTGGGATTGCAAATTAAAATCAAATGAGGTAGCAGGGTTCTAGCATGAAGGCTCCAGGGACAGGCAGAAGCCCTGGCAGATACGAATGTGCCCTTCCATCAAGGCCCCGCGCTGCTCCGAGATGACTGTGGAGAAAGGCTGTGGTCAGTGCCTTTGCCCTGCTGTGGCCTCTCACCCGGACCTGCTTCTTACTCCTCCAGCTCTTCCTCTCAGGTCTTCAGTGCGAACGTGGTAAGGGAAACACGCTCAAGGGTGGGGCAGCCTGCTGACTGGGGGCCCGCGCTTCAAGGCAGCTAGCTGGGTTCCTGCAGGTAGCATGATGGCCTGCAGCCTCCCGAGTCCGGGCCCAGTCGGCTCATTTGGGGATGCCAGGTCACGTCTTCTGCAGAAGGAACCCCAGGCGGGGCCTTTCCGTATGACCCTCTCCCTGTGGTTCCCATTTCCCACTAAGCTATGTCAGGCCCTACTAAGTTCCTTCCTCTGCCCACTTAGAAAGACAGCATCTCTCGGGTTTACTGAAATCAGTGCTCAGGAAAGGCTTTGCCTACTCCGAACGAGGCCTGGTCTGATAGCATGCCCTGTAGACTTGCTTTGTGAACGGGCATAAGACGGTCACATGTGCTGGAGGATGTTTGCTCCGCGCCTGCTGCCTCCTGTGATGCTGTAGTCTCTGACAGTCTGGAAAAGAATAAATCGCAGTCTCTTTCACTGAGGCTGAGCCAGTTCCTCACGAGCACTGCTTTGGTCACGTTTCTAAGAATCCACTCATTCTGCGTCACAGATTTTTTGAAACTTTAATTAATGGTTTGCAGGTCATTGGGCAACAGCAGATTTACCTCAGCACAGCTCTGTTGTGATTAGGGTGCAGTTTAGCACCCGGCCTAGGTGCACTTGCACAGTGACTTGTGCCATCTGCAGGGAGCAGAGGATCTGTCAGTGGTATAATTCTTCTTTTTTTTTGAGACAAGGTCTCGCTATGCAGTTGAGACTGACCTAGAACTCACTATGTAGTCCAGGATGGTCTCGAACTCACAGCAACCCTCCTGCCTCAGCCTCCTGAGTGCTGGGATTACAGGTGTGCGCCACCATGCCCGGCTTTAATTTTTTTTTTTAAACTGATTTCTACATGTAGTCCTCTTTGTATTATATTCTCTTCAATTATGGTGCTTTGTATTGAATTTTATTCTTACTTTACTATTGCCTAACGCATTTCCTAATTTTAGTGTCAACTTGGCCTTACCATTGCATTTGTAAGATTTGTTAGCATTCGATGATCAAAAATGATTATCTCTATCATTATTTCATGATCTCTCTTTCATGGTGCTATTAAATTACCTCTTTGATTTTATAATGACATAGTTGTAAATGACACCAACAAACTGATCTAAAATATATTCCTCAGCATAAAAAGTAGGCATTTTCAAAAAACCCCAAAAGGGGCTGGGGATTTAGCTCAGCGGTTCAGTGGCCTGCTTCACAAGCATAAGGACCTGAATTTGATCCCCGGTACCAAAAAAACCAAAAAAACACCCCTCCCCACAAAAAAAATTCCAAAGCTGTGCGTGGTGGCTCACACCTGTAATCCCAGCACTTGGGAGGCTGAGGCAGAAGGATCGCTGAGTTCGAAACCAGCCTGGGCTAAATAGTGAGCTCCAGGTCAGTCTCAATTACATAGTGAGACCCTGTTTCAACCGCCCCCCCCAAAAAGTAGGCGTTTTGTTGCAAATCTGTGAATTTAGGAACTTCTTCACTAGCTTAATTATTTTTAAAGTTTATGTTTTTGAAATCATTTTGAATTTACAGAATGGTTGCAGAATGTCACACCGATAGCCAGTTACCTTTTATCCTGTAATGATTTTTTAACCATTGCCTCTTCTAGGAAGTCACATATGTGTTACTCGGTGGCTCCTATACTTCAGTGTGTTTCCTGAGTTAAAGGACTCTCTCTTACAAGACTATGGGGCAGCAACTGAAGTGGGAAATTAACATTGAACCAGTGCTACCATGTAAACTATAGGCACTATTCAGTCCATCCAGGATCGCATGTCTTTAGCTTTTGTGTCTTTCAGTCTCCTTCAAGCCAGGCCAGTTCCTCTTCTTTGTCTTTTATGACCTTGACCTTTTGCCATTAACTTCGTAGAATGTTCCCCTGCTTTGGGATTGATGTCATCTCCTGATTCATGAACTTTTGCTGGGCTCCCACCCAAAAGTATGTCATAATGGAGGCAGGTGTTTTTAATTTGTCCTGTAATCAGTCATGTTAACGTTGATCACTGGATAAGGTTGCATTTGCTAGATTTCTCTATGCTAAAGTTAACAGGTATTATGTAAATGTAAATCAATAAGTAACTTAGAAGCACTTCATGGGGAAATACTTTAAGGCTGTGTGAATCCAGCCAGTTCTCATTATTCTCCATGGCAATTATGTTCTGTAGTCACCTTGAGCATGCAGTTAGCAAATACGGAAGCTTCGCTCTAGGGGAGATGCAGGGTGAGTTCCTGTCACAACCTAATCAGCAACCCCTTAGCTCATAACCTTGCTTTCTGTGTGTCTTTGTGTAAAGACCCCTTATTTAATACATATTGTTGATTCACTGGCACTTTGATCGCTGCCAACAGTGCTGTAACCCCTGCCTGGAGGAAGCTCAAGAAACACAGGTAGTTTCTCCTTAAGTTCATCACAGCCACCCGTGCTCAGGGACTCCAGACTGCGCTGCAGCACTACGGGGTGGGGCAGGCAGTTAAGAAAGCAAAATCACCAGCCAAAGACACAGCAGTGAGAAAGGCACAATGTACTGTGAAAGGAGCCGCACCGTACAGGGGCTGAAGCTGGAAGACAGCGCATACATCACTTGGCTGTACCTCAGCTGTGCGTGGACAAGCTGGATGACTAAAACTTCTGTGGTTCTGAGCGTGTCTGCAAGGCTGTTTGAGCTTTCACTTTGGGGCTACATACAGGTTTTAGCAAGTAGATGAATTTGCAAATATGAAATCCACCAATAATGAGGATCAGCTGTATCTTGTTCCTGTTAGAGTTTGACTTACAAGTTTTTGCAGCCATTGAGCTCAAATTGTCCCAGGTTGTTCTTTGGGAACCCTTCAAGAGGTCTTCCTAACACACTGTTATTATTATAGGATTATTTCTCTACTTTCTTCTTCAACACGATTTTCCAAGCTTATCTTGTATTTTGTCTGACCCAGCTCTGAAGTTAGACACTTTCCGGGTTTCTTTTAGTGGGAAATGGCTTTTAGAAACCAAGAACTGGGTGCTAGGTGGGCTTGTATCTACCAGAGTGTCTTTGTGTCTAAGCCCTGCTATGAAACAGAATTAGGAAATAACACCCCTATATCTATATCATGTGTCGATCTAGCCTAGATATCAATCTAACCATATATATCAATGTAACCTGTCAACCTGTCCTATCCATTAATCATTATCTAATCTATTTATCTATCTACCTGATTGGTTCGTACCAATAACTCCAGTTCTAACCTTATATTTAACTGTCCTTTCAATATTTTAACTCCCTTCTCTAGCAGTTAGAAAACTGACTCTTGTGATGCTGAATTTATTAACGCAGTCCCTCTGTATGTCAGATAGCCCTAGCCCCACTGGTTAAAGGTAAAACCCTGGTTCCTGCTGTCCTAGTTAGTGAAGGATGTGCTCGAGGTAGAAGAAAGAACGGTGCTAATTTAGAGGTTTTGAGGGTTTAGACTTTTGTGATATTCTTGTTAAATAGCAGCATACTTATATTTTTTAAATCAAAGAGAAGAGAGAAAAATAATCAAATGTATTTTTAGGTACCTTCAAAGTCAGAAGGCTATTTTATCATACCAACTAGATCTAAAAAAAAAATCTTGACATAACTAGTACCATTAAAATATTCATGGGATACATACATTGTTTTTGTGTATTAAAAATGATTTTATATTTCTCCAAGATGATTTAGATTCACTGGTTTTTAATATACCAACTAAACAATTTGAATCTTGAAATGCTGATAGGTACTCTTAATTTTTAAATTTTGGATATGACATTTTAATTTATTTAGAAAATATTGGGAAGTTTTATGGAGTGCTATGATTATAGGTGTTTCTCAATGTTAAAAAAATTAAATTTGTTTAAAATGTTAAATAAACTTAAAAAATTGAGTTATGAGATTAATACTTAATTTAATTTAAATTTTAAAGTAATAATGGCAGATAATCTTCACTTCCCATGTTTTAGATTCTGGTAAATAGGAGGCTATGAATTATATATATATATATATTTTTTTGGTACCGGGGATCGAACTCGGGTCCTTGTGCTTGCAAGGCAGGCGCTGGAACCACTGAGCTAAATCCCTGGCTATAATCTTAATAAAAGTTGTTGGTTAATTTAATGAAGTGACATTACTATTTTGGAGCATAAGGAGACAACTGTTTTCTGAGATGACTATTGTCAAAATAATATATTTTACCTTTTCCACAAAGGTGTGTAAATATTACATAAATATATGTTAATTCATGTTATTAACATGGGAAAATAATTTACAGAAGTCTATATACAAGAATCTTTTATTCTTCTCTTTCCCAATCTTAATTTTGTTCACAGAATTTAAGCCTTTAAGAATTTGGTATTGGGTGTATTGAGAAGAATATGTTTGACCACATGTTTTGGTTTGTTTGATTTTTTACTTACATATGATTGCATACATATATTTATGTATGCCTCTGCAGCTTGCTTTATTCAGTAATAAAAATACTTCTTGGAGTTCTTTTATGCTGGTGCATATAGCTCTATTCCATTTTTAGCTTCTCTCTTTTTTTTTTTTTTTTTTTTTTT
>NW_022900917.1:41234891-41262649 GCF_012274545.1 Fukomys damarensis
TTTTTTTTTTTTTTTTTTTTTTGTGGTACTGGGGATCAAACTCGGGTCTTTGTGCTTGCAAGGCAGGCAGCGGAACCACTGAGCTAAATCCCCAGCTCTCATTTGTAGCTTCTGTTATACAGCTATGCCATACCTAACTTCAGGGATGAGACCTTTCTTTCTCCATTGAGGAGCAGCCTGGCAAGCCCTGGCCTGTCTCTGGCCTCTCCTCTCCTTTGGAGATGGTGGCCTTTTGCTCTCAGGCCAAAGGCACATGCGAGTATCTGACTTGGTGGGCTCTCTCCTTTTAGCTTCTTTAGCTACCATTACTGCTTGTTTCATAAATGAGGCTGAAAAATCAGGTGTTCAACAGAATATGTAATTTAGGATTGTCCTGTAGGTACTTTACACATTTAGTAGACTCAACAGAAAGTGTATTCTAATCCATGAAAGATGAAGATAATTTATTGTAAATGGTTTTGAAATAGGAGTTGTAGATTGGATACTGTTTATAAGGATATTTTGCATGGTTATATGTTTTGGATTTATTATTTCCTTATTTTGGTTGAAAGTTTGAAAATCAAACCCAAACCAAACCTGTTTAATAGGGGGGATGGTTTCTAATCATCATCAGATCTTTGTTTTTATTATTTTGTGGCAAGTATTGCTGTATGGCTATTTCCAATTCATTTCGGAAGCAATTCAGTTTTATTTTGTTTTTCATCCATTGTTTTTAACATTCATTTGTCATTTTTGTCATTTTGTAGACCTACCAAGAGCAGCTGTCAGGATCTTAAGCAACATGACATTCCTTTTTGTGAGTTTGTCATACACAGCTGAGAGTGCCATTGTAACTGCTTTCATTACCTTCATTCCCAAGTTCATCGAGTCACAGTTTGGTATCCCAGCTTCCAATGCCAGCATCTACACTGGTAAGGCACAGCCACTAGGGCTACTTGAAAAATGATCATTTTGTCCACTAAACTGAAATAGAATGAGTGAAGAGAAAGTTCAGTCTGACATCAAAGTGTTAAACTAGTTCATTATTGGATACCCATCCCCCTGGATTTCAGGAGAAGGAAATCATGGAAATTTTTTTTTAAATTCAGATTGTGTTTCCCTGTGGCATATTTATCAACTGTATTTTGAGAAGGGAGAGTTTTGCATATTTATGTGTTTATAGTTCTCAACTGAAAGAATGAAATAAGCAGTGATGTTCGCATTTAAATTTGAATTGGTCTTTTTATGAATTAGAATGGGTTAAGTTCTAGAAAAAATGATAATGTGGAATAAAGATCAAGCCTGTGATATTTTCCCATCATAAATGTGAACAGATGTTAATTGAATCACTGGAGGTGCCTGAAATTACAAAGGATATTTGTTAATTTTATTTTAGATGTTTTATGTTCAGGTAAGCTGATTTTTTAGGAGTTTGTTTATCTTTTTAAGCTATTTATTTATTTATTTACTTATACCAGAGATCAAACTCAGGATCTTGTGCTTGCAAGGCAGGCATGGCACCTCTGAGCTAAATCCCCAGCCCTTTAGGAATTTCTAATACATGTTCTTGTAGTATTTCATACCCAAATATTCTTTCATAGTGAATCGGACACTTGGAAATGTGGGAACATTAATTCTCAGATATTGGGGGAATTTTCAGGGTACTATGTTATGTGATATTGCAGATTTGTCTGTAGTGGTAGTAAAGACTCAATAACTACCCTTCTAATGGCTCAATTTATTAGTAAAGTTTATTCAAACTGTGTAGAACAATGATGATATCTTTTCAGCTGTCTTGGGCTGCTATCTTTTGAAGTTCTACATTCAATCCCAATAAGCTTGAATTACCTAAAAATGAATAGGCAAAATTATATCACTGTTAAAAGGAAGTTGGTTTGAATTGTTTGTGTAATTATTTTGTTCTCTGCTTCATTTTACACATATACAGAGATAAAATCAGGTTGTGAGTCCTTATTTTCATAAAGAATATACTGCTGTGCACCATTATAACTGGGCCTTAAACATATAGTTTTTTCTGTTGCTTTCAAAAATATATGTTTTTCATATATTAAGGTAAAATATACAAATCATTTTACAGTAGGTTGTCAGGAAATTGAGGTCTTCCATTCCTAATTTAACTTTTCCATTACTCTTTGCTGACTCAGTGACTCTTGGAGAAACCAAGAGCTGCCTTGTAACTAGACTTAAAGCTACCTATTAAGGCCAGAGTAGTTTCAAGCATTTCTCAGATTACGTTTCAATATTAATTAGTGTTACTGGAAAGAAGGCTCACAGTCACATAGATTTGAGGTTTGCTGAGTTAAAATATAATAATGTTCTTTACTGCAGATCTTTTCATCGCCCTTAATATTACCAATATGCATTGTGAAACTCCCCGAGGAAGATTCAGACTACGATATTCCCCAGATTTATTTGCCCGCAAACCCCTACCCTTTTATAGGCATCTTTCTTGTGAGCAGACTTCCTCAGGACACATGAGAAAGCCACCTCGAGTTCCTCTGTTGCAGCCACACTGGGAGCAGAGCTGTCTACTCCTGTAGAGGCGGCATTTTGACCCCAGGGCTCCCGGAACAGTGGTGCAGGGCTAAGCCCGTAGGGCTTGAAGCAATTTGAATGCGTATTGAGCAAGGCCATTGCTTAGGTGCTGGTAGAGGCAGAAGGTAAACAGACAATTCCTTGCGGACAAGCGGACTAGAGTCCAGCTGGACCTGGGTGTTTGGCTGCAGAGTTCCGCAGTGGCGTGGGTGGGGGAGCGCTTACCCAATGTGGATTTCAGAATTGGATAAGGCCAGCTCTCCGAGTCTGCTCATCCACCACACCGCTGTGGGACGAAGCAGCGATATCACAAAGTGCCTCGCCGTCCTGGTTTTGTCAGTGGCTCCTGTTCTTCCTCCTTTCTCTCTCTCTGTCTCTCATTGCCAATGCAATTTATGTAACGTTTCATAGTTCATGAGCTCGGTTAGTCTCAGCTCATGTACTTTTCCTTCCCTTTACAGACAGATAGCAATAGTCAGTAAATAGACTAATTAAGAGCAGAGGGTTGCCTGTTACATTCAGGAAGATGGAACAGGAATGATAATGTTTTATAAAACTCCTTTTTTTTTTGGTATTGAGGATTGAACTCAGGGACCTTGTGCTTTCAAGGCAGGCAGTGGCACCACTGAGCTAAATACCTGGACCCCCCTGTTGATTTTTTAATCAATTGAATCTTTCTTACTTGCTAAACATGGGTTTTTATTTTAAGGATTTATTTGGTTTGAGATTTTTAATTTTTGAATCATTTCTTATACATGTAGAGTTAGATGGAGCATTAAGAAATTCATCTGAGCAGTATTTTTAAATAGTTTGAATTTCTTTATTTTTGCAGCATGTGAGAATAGAACCAAGGGCCATGAACATACTAGATAAGTGCTCTACTAGTGAACTATATCACCAGCCAGAAACAAAACAAACAAAAAACCAAAAAGCATTAACAAAAAACTTTAATTTTATATTTGGCAAAGTTCTTGAATTTTAGTTTTCTTTCTATTAAAATAACTTACTTGGGCCTGTCATCCCAGCACTCGGGAGGCTGAGGAAGGAAGATCGCTGTGAGTTGGAGACCAGTCTGGGCTCCATAGTGAGTTCCAGGCCAGTCTCAACTACATAGTGAGACCCTGTCTCAAAAAACTAAACCAAAACAAAAAACTTCTTGAATTTCTTGACTGATCATAGCAGTTTGCTTGTGTTGGTCACACACACCAAAGACAGCTCTTTGTTCACTTGCTCGTTCAAATCCTCATGGAACACCAGTTCCAGATGAGGCACAGCGTGTGTGTGAGCTGGGCAAACAAACACTCCAACCAGAGCCTTAGGCTGCTTACAGATTTGAGAGGGAAGCTAGGAAATGCCATTTCAATAAATTAATAAAAGATGTGGGCTGCGGAGATTATTTTGGCTGGTTGGTGGGGTACCGTGGTTTAGTTGCTTTTCACGGAGGAAATGGTTTTTAACCAGGCTTTTAAAGGAAAGTCAAATCTGTCCATTTGGAGGAGGAAGGCATGGCGTCTATTTCCTGTGGAGGAGCTGCTTGAGCCAGGGCCAAGCAAAGGGGAGGATAAGGTGGAGCATATTCTTGTGAAAAAAAATAAAAAGAAAAAAGATAGAAAGGAAATAGACAGTTCACCTCCAGATGAGAAAAGAGAGGCCTGGGAAGGCAAGCGGGTGGAAGTGGGGCCGGGAAGTGGTTTCTGGCACTAGGAGGTGGAGACCCGCTCAGGGACCTCCAACACCACTTGCCAGACTATAGTCATCCCGGGGACGCTTTGCCCTGGCAGGGGGGTGACACCAGTGTCAGATGAGGGCGTCCTTGCGACATCGAAGTCAAGCCTGGGCGTGAATCTACACACAGCGGCTCGGTGTCGCAGCCAGTGTTCCTGTTCATGCCTGCCTGCTCCCCCACTTAGGGTTGTTTCCTGCTTGAGATTATCTATTATGAAGGTGACATAGTGGACGAGCCCATAAAGATGGGAAGAGCCCTGACACGGGACCTGGACAGTGTGGCCTTGGATCCTCCCTTTGGGCAAGTCACTTGTTGCTTTAAGCTCTATAAAAGGAGGGTGATCACTCCCTGTCTCACTATGTGTCAGTGTTGTTGTGAGGATCAAATGAAGTAGCGAATAGCTATTTGCTGTGAAGCTTACCTAACACCAAATAGTCTCAACAATGTAAATGGAAAAATATAACTTAATAATATATCACAGGAAAGACTTATTTATGATGATGATAGTACTTTACACTTGAAGTCATGCAGTTGAATAGGTCTGAGAAAGAAACTTCAATCATAATGATAATGAAACAACTGGTGACATTTATGGAATGTTTACTAAGTACAAGACATTATCACGCTTTTACATAGATAACATCGTTTAGTCCATGTAATTAAAGCCAATGCAGTAGTTGTTATTAATTATGCCCATTTTCCAGATGAAGATACCAAAGTCCAGGGAGGTAGGTGTGAGTAACTTGCTTAAAGGCAAATAGGAAGGGAGAGAATCAGGATGTATTTAGACTCCCTGGAGTCTAAAATACTGATTCATGCCATGTGTAGCAGCATGTGCCTGTAATCCCAGGACTCAGAACTCTGAGGCAGGAGGATTGCCATGAATTCAAGGCCAGCCTGTACTATACATGGTGAATTCAAGGCCAGTTTAGACTATGCAGTGAGACCCTGTCTGTTTTTGTTTTTGTTTTGTTTTGTTTTTTGAGACAGCATCTCACTCTGTAGTTGAGACTGACCTGAACTCACCATGTAGCCCAGGCTGGTCTTGAACTCAGAGCGATCCTCCTGCCTCAGCCTCCCAAGTGCTGGGATTACAGGCGTGCACCACCTTACCCGTCAGTGAGACCCTGTCTGAAAAACATTTTTTTTTCATCTTTTTTTTGGTATTGGGGATTGAACTTGGAACATTGTGCTTTTAAGGTAGGCGGTGGCACCACTGAGCTAAATCCCCGACCCTAAGAACCAAGGTAGATTGTGTAAAGGTGCAAATTAATAATGATAAATGTCACTATATTGTATACCTAAAAATGTACCAATAAAATTAATTTTAAAATAAAATAAAACATTGACCCATGATTTTAGCTGAAGTATAATACATTATGCTATTGTCATCATTTTTGTTCAGTTTTTTCACTATTTTCAAAGAAATTATATTCTGATGGTTTTAAGATTCTATTACCCAGTCCTGCAGCAGCCTTTGCTGTTTTGCCGGCTAAAAAATGCTCGTCCTCAGAGCGCTGAAGTCCCTTGTCATCAGCTTTGCTTGGGATCCTGCTTTACTGTTTGGGAGTATAAAGAATCAGACACCATCTTTGTCTTACAGGTGCCCTTGAAAAATTCTGTTTTGTGTTTCCACTAGAGAACAATCAAGATGCTTATTTCTTTGTTAAGATTATTTGGTCAGGGAGTGAGTTTTTTGTTTTTTAATGTTTTTGGGCATACCAGGAATCAAACTCAGGCCCTTGCACTTGTGAGTCAGGCAGCGGAACCACTGAGCTAAATCCTCGGCCCAGAGTGTGAGTTTTGTTTTTAAATCACTATGATTTTTATTATTGTCCAAATGACTAAGTATGTGTCATCCGTGTTCAGCTCCCAAGTTTTGGTTTTGTGGAGGAGATGAGATTCAAGGCAGTGCTGTGGAACTCAAATTGAGGCTTTTGGGAACCACTGCATCCTAGCTGCAGGACAGTGACAAATGAAGGAGCTCCGGTTCATTCTGTTCTTCTGAGGGCGTCAACCACTTTTCTACAATAGTTTTCTAATTTTAGAGCAGTTTTAAAAATCCATTTTTGTACTAATTTTTATAAATGTATGCATAAGTTTGTGTGTGTGTGTGTGTGCTGGGGATGAACCCAAAGCCTCATTTATACTAGGTGAAATTAAGCTATTTAAGTACAAAGTATTTAAATAAATAATAATCTTAGTATCTAGAGCAATCTGGAGTATCTCAGGAATGGATATACTTTTGCACCACTGGCCTTTTCCAAAGTCACGACCTTTCGCGCTGAGATCTGTGCTAGTCCTGTACTCAAACCCAGTGTACACTAGGGGAGAAGGGAGTTGCCTATGCTTGCAAGTCAACGTTCTGTGGCAGTTTCTCCAGTCTTCACGCTTTAATCACTCTTGAGATGAACAGAAGCTGTTGGGCACTAAATTTGACAACCGCATAGGCTCTTTGTGTTTTGGGCAAAGAGGTATTCACCACACGCAGTTACATTTATTTTTCTTTGATGCTAATGAGAACTTTTGTAAAAGATTATCATGGAGAATGTCAAGATACTCAGATTCGATTTATGTTTTCATTAATCAGTCAATGTAAGCATTGTTTGGGTGTCCAGCAGACGGCAAGTTCATATGCCATTTCTTAGTGCCTGGTTGATGGCAGTGGAACAGCATTCAGTGGCTAATGGTGACTCAGAGGACCCAAAATGACATGCAGACACTTTGGCATTTATTGCAGGAAAGGATTACATAGAGGGACAACATTAAAATAAGGATGCACTTGCTAGCCACTAATTATTGCATAGCAAGAAGCAGGCTCCAACTGACCCCTCGAAAGCACCCACTTTCTGTCTTATATCCTACTAACATCTGCATGGAACAGTGGCGAACAACTAAGTCCTAGAAGGTGTCTTGGCTGGAGTCTTTCACATTTTAAAAACACTTTTTATGTTTTAAAATATTTTTAATATCTTCTGTATTTTGTTGGTCACCTATGTTTGTTTGTTTGTTTGTTTATTTATTTTTACCACTGCAAGTCTTTATTGTAGGGACAATCTGTTGGGCTGTCTCTGATGAAAGGAGAGAGAGCAATATAATATGGCTGAGACAGGGAGCCCTTCTTATAGGACTGGGGTGGAGCTTACAGGAGCTGGGGTGGGATTGAGTGATGTAATGGTTAGGGATTGGGGGAGCTTGTTACATCACTAGGAGGGTCTTTTCTCTTGGCGGGAAAAGGCATAATGAAAAGAAGAAGGCTGTCCTTTAGTGGGAGAAGCCATATTTTTAAGTGAGAAGCAGGGCATTATGGTAAGAAGGCTTTTCTTTTTATGTAGAGCCCATCTTAAGGTGAGGGAAATTTAACATTCCAGGCTTTTGTTTTATGGTTGTTGAATGAAGGTCTCTTAGCTTCAAGCTGGCAAAGGGGTGAAGGTTGGGGCTAAACCTGGATCTGGTGTGGGCAGCGGTAGGTGGGGGCTTCTTCTCTCTGCTGCAGTGGCCAGTACCCCGCCATGATGAGTCCCATGACTGTCTGGTTGGTCAAAGCCCTCATGCATTCCTGCAAGAAATTTTGAAAACAGCAAAACAGACACAGGCCTACCATGGCCAGAAGATACACGTAGGTCAGTGGGCCCAATAAGGGAAGTAGCCATGGCATAATCTGTTGGAGCCAGGAGTAGTGTTGGGTCATTCCCCATGTACCGCATTGTTTGTTAAGGTTATCCATGCATTGTTGTAATTCTTTAACCTTTGCCTTGACTATACCTGATTGCTTAACAAAGTAACACTCTTCACCCAGAGCCTGGCACATTCCCTCTTGGGGTCACCTCATTTCTTGCTCTGTAATGAGCCTCAACAGCAGAGTTCCTTAGTGGTCTTAGGGAGCCCAGGTACAAGTAATCATGCTCTCATTTGTCAGTAATGCTGACAAGCTGGTACAAGCCATCTGAAAATGCGTCAGATCTGTGATGGTAAAGTAGCAAAGAACTGTGTTAGCTAGTTTTCCATCTCTGAGACAAAATGCCTGAGATAATCAAATTATAAGCAAGATAGATTTATTTTGTCTCATGAAACCTTCTCAGAGGTTTCAGTCTATGATCAGTTGGCCCTCCAGCTTTTGTACCAGCAAGGGTATGTCTGACGAGGTAGAACATCCAATGTGTGCTGTGGCAAAGCCTGTTTGCCTCATGGCAGCCGGAAGCAAAGAGAGAAACATGGGAGGTGCTTCTTCAAGGCATGCTTCCAGTGGCCCAATTTCCTTCAGCAGGCCTTGTGTCTTCAGGGTTCCGTCACTTCCCAGTGGCACTACAAGCTGGGGATCAGGCTTTCTACGTATGGCCTTTGGGGGATAGTCAGGATCCAAACTCTGGCAAACACTGTTAATCACCCTTGACTAGGAGACTGTGAACAGGTCAGGCTAATTCCAGGTCTGCTGAAGCTATTGCTTACCAGTCCTTCCCGGCTACTTTAGGCCAGAGATAGAGATCTGCTTTCATGCCATTATCCCGCTTTTGACTTCAGCCTTTTCAGTTTTTGTCTCTAGCTCTATTTTCTAATCTGGAAAACAGTAATATGGATTGGAGTGAATTCTATAATTTTTTTTTTCCTGCTCTAAAATCTTAAATAGTTTTTCCAAGGCCACATGTACCAAATGACATTTATTCTCACATTCCCTGTGGAGTTATATTACTTCCTTACAAGACACGTTATTAACCGATTCATCACTCTGTCATTGTTAGTGATGTCACATCCCACACACTATTATGTGACCAGTATCAGAACTGTTTGTTTTTCTTTGTGTAGGCAGCGGATGTAGATTGGAGAACCCACCTTGAATCCCAGGTCTGTCATTCACCAGACATTAACAATACTGAATCTGTGTATTGCATTTGTAAAATGTGAGTGCTTGTTTTCCAGGGCTATTGCAAAAAAGGGAAATCAGAAAATGATATCTAAAGGCAATTTGTAGATACTCACTAAAATTAGTTGTTCTCTCGTTTCTGTTTAGCAATTATTGTTACATTTAAATCTCTATTGGAAATCCTCGCTAGGTTTTCTGATTGAAACTGTATCAGTCTCACTTATTTAGCATGTAAATGAAATCGTAAGATGGGACTGTCTCAGTCTTGCTCATAGGGTGAAGTACAGAAACTGGGGCTGGAGATGGTAAAGAAGTGCTGTGGGAAAATGGTTCATGTGCAAAGTGACCTACAAATCTCTCTGTCTCTGAGTTGGTGGAAGTCAGTTTGCCAAATGCCTAGTGACCTTTTTGGCTAGTTTTCTCAAATCAACAATATTTCTTTTGGGATTCTTTACTTACCAATTTTCGGAGTAAAAACTTATATTCTAACAAAATTTGGATAGTGACTGGAATGTTTAAAAATATTATAAAACCCCATGGCTCTTTATATATTTGATATGCTTTAATCACTTGCAGCCATTATTGTTTTTGATGCTTCACTTGTTTTTTGGCCCTTGGGTATCCCTTTAAGGTGGCACCTGTCCCCTTTGGTGTTTCCGTAGTAGTGTTCATAGTTGCTGTATGTTTTCAAGGGATCCTGGTTCCCTTTGAGAGGAAAATTCTATTTTGGGTACTATCGTCTAGACACTGAGAATGCTCATTGTTTACGAGGTTGTCATTGCTTCTGGTCTTTTTTAATTAAAAAAAAACAATAAATCATGACCTTTAAACTGATATTTGCACTTCAAATGTAAGCTGATAGGCTATTACTCAGCTTCTTTGATATAACCTCCTTCCTCTAATGCTAAAAGTAGTTTCTTCTAATGAGTTTAACAGTTATTTTAACCAAGTGTGCAAGTAAGAGTTTCAAGCCAACTCTAGTTATTCTTTAACAATAAATACTAACTTGGGACCTTGTGTTTCTGAGGCAGGCGGTGGATCCGCTAAGCTAAATCCCTTCTTAAGTAGTTCTTTTTATCCTGAAGGCTGTTACAATGGATGTGCAAAATCCGTCCCAGAGTTATTTGAAATAATAATCTTTATATGGTTGTTTGCTATGCTATGAAGTTTGTTTTAATTTGTTTTTAGTTCTTAGGGGTTATGGTGCTTTATTTTTATGTTAAACTTGCACCGGTAAATTACATAAAACACTTATATGATTTGAAATTTAAAACATGAAAGCCAAGTACCAGATTCCACCCTGTCTCCTCCAGTCCTCTCCTTTCCCCCACAGAAAGCCACTTTGATCAGTTTTTCTTTTGTTTCTTTTGGAATACAGAAGGAAATGTGTATATTGTATGTTGAATATATAATATAATGTCAGTATTTATATTACTGTTTTCCTCTTATCCAAAGGTTACATGCTATATACACTGTGCTCTGCCCCATAGTAGTAAAGAGATTTTGTTCAATTCTTTTTTAGCCATACAGTACTCAATTATATGGAAGGATCATGGTCTATTCATTCCCTTATTGATGGCCATTAGGTTGTTTCTATTATTTTGCTGTAATGATGTATATAAATAACTTCATACTGAATAAACAGTGGCCTCATATATTTCTTTTTAAGTAGTTTAACTGACCAGCTCTCAGTTGGCCTGCACCCTGCATATCAGTCAGCTTTTCATTTCCATCATGAAAAACCTGAGATGGGCTAACGTTATAGGAAAGAAGTTGATTTACATCAGTTTCGGAGGCCGAAAGTCCCCGCAGCATGGTGCAGGCCCTGGTTCCATGACAAATGGTAGGTGCTGGAGCATTTGCCAAGGAGGAGTCACATCGTAAGTTGGGAGGCAGAGAGCTGGGTCGGGCCAGGCTTGCTTCTTTTATAAAAACCCTCTTGCAAGAACTCACTCAGTGTCCCACAAAAAATATTTAATCCCTTTCAAGGCCTGGCCCCGGTGACCTCCCACTGGGCCCTACTCTTCGAAGTTCCACCAGCTCGTAACACTGCCACCCTGCTGATGAAGCCTCCAGCACGCGGACCCTCGGGGGTCACGCTAACCATATCCAAACCACAGCACCTGGCGGAGAAGCTTTTTTAGGGCCATTAATATCTGTTGTCAGACACTCAGCTCTTGTCCTCCACCCACCCCTGTCCCAGGTTAAGCATTTAGTCTCAGATTGTTATAAAAATCAAAGAATGAATCTTTGTGAAAACACTTTAAAAATCTACATAGCTTTTGGGAATGCAAATCTAACTGGCATCTCTCCTTTACTGTGAGCCTATGCCGTGCTGGCAAAACAGATGACCTTTATTAGGTTTCCATGCTGAGCTAGGCACAGCGTTAGAGAGGAGCTTTCTTTGGAGTCCTGCAGCACTGCAGTGGGAGTCCTTCTCTCTCCATTGTAGAGTTGATAAAAATGAGGTATGTAGAGCTATATATACCTGTACAAGCTATACAGTTACCAACCTATAAATATATATATATATATACATACATATATATATATACATACATATATATATGTATATATACATACATATATATATAGAACTGTTCCTCAGAAAAGCCGCTTTTGTTCTAGGATTTTTATTGTGCTAACTCTCCTCTAACTTTTTGTGGATTAGGTAAGATATATATAGCACAGTAAATAAGAGGATCAGTGTTGGAGGCAACTAGATCATGTTGAAGGTTTTGCTCTGCATCTCCACCCATCCGTCCACCCATCCATGTATGAATATTTACAAAGTGGCTGCTCTGGTGACCCTGTGCCCAGTGCTAGAGATGCAATAAGAACACTGAAGGATCGATCTCTCCCTCGAGGTCCTCAACACAGTTTTGCGGCCCTAGCAGGCTGCCCGTGACCCTGTAGACATTCATAAGCATCCATGAATGTCATCACATGTTCTGAAGATTAAATGAGAGAATTGTATGGTGGGGTTAGCACGATGCCTGAGAATGAGCTGTTAGTAATAATGGTCATACCCACTTTATGAGAGATTCTCAGGAAAAGGAATCTAGGTCTGCAAAGTAAGCCAGGACTCCGGACATGTGAAAAGCATCCATAGGAAAGATGATTTGGAGGGGATGGATTTTTAAGAGCAGAGAGAAAACTGTGGCCAACAGGTTGGAGAAAATGGAAAAGAAGGCGAGATACTGGACAGGAAAGTGAAGAGCTGACAGCGAATCTCACCTGCGCTGAAGGAGGTTCGGAGCTGTAATATAAATGATAAGAATTCAGTTGCTTCAAAAGTGTGACATCCTGGAAGCTGAATCAGTGTGAAGCCAGGGTTAAATGTTTGTTTCTGGTATTTTATACTATTTGTCTACCCCAAATAAGGCTGCTGTTCATAGCTCTTGGGCGGGGAGAGAAACTTTGAAGGTTTTATTTTCATATATTGAGCACAGTGAGGTAATATGTTGGTTGGTTAACTCACTAAATACTTCAATAATTAATAGCACAGTCATTATATGTGGGATTTGTTTCCCGTGTGTGTGTGTGTGTGTGTGTGTGTGTGCACAGAGAAATACAGACATATCTGGGCTCAGAGGACATCCAGCCAGTTTATCTCCATATTTCTTCATCGACATGCAGCTCCATGAAGATTATTGATGTTCAGTATGGCCCAGAGGCCCCTTTGGCGCATTTTCACCAAAAACACGATATTTTATTCACAGAGCAGAATTCACTTGTGAATTAAATTTGGGCTATGAAAGATGGGAGAGCTTTTCAAAGGGACTGAAAACCCAGGGGAAAAGAAGAAGTGTCAGGAGCAGAAGTAGGAGCATTTCTGCTACAAAGTGCATCATGTTCCTGCTTAGCTGGCATCCAAGATATTCCTAATGGGCTTGGTGTGGAACGAGGGAGAGTACCGCGCCTCTGCAGTGAGAGATCGACCTACATGGCCTTTTGCCGCAGGTCAACAGACACATATCCTGCTATCCCCGACTCCAATCCCTCAAAATCTTCTGGTGTTTGTGAGCAACCTCCTTGTCTAGACATTCAAGTTAATCAAGGTCTTACGACTTCACCTTGGATATACGCCATCTATTTTCTGACCATTTAAATTATTCATTCGTGATAGATAGATAGATAGACCGACAGATAGATGTACAGGCTCTTTTTAGGTATAGGCTCTTTTTCTTCCTTGATACATAAGCTAGAACTAAGGTTGAACGGCTATAATTTCTCTCCTTTTTGTGGAGTAAATATTATAATGGAGTGAGGTAGCTTGACAGTTAAATTTCTACTTTTAAGAGCATGAGAATTTCTTATCAGGAAAGGTCCCTTTTAAGCAGGCCTATCCCCTGTTAGAGTGAATTGTCTCTACCTGCTTTTCAGTGAGCCAGTAGGCCATGAGAGAAAGGTGTGGATTTTGGAGTCAGAAGTTCTGTGTTCAGTAGCTGCCTCTGCCATTGTCACCCTTGGGTGGTTTAGTTTCTCTAGTCTTAATTTCCACTAGCTATGAAATGGAATACTTATAGCTATTTTAGAGAGGTATTAAAGAAAGTTTTTAAAAGTTTAAAAATTATTTATCAGAGCAGGGTATGGTAGTGCACACCTGTAATCCCAGCACTTGGGAGGCTGAGGCAGGAGGATCGCTCTGAGTTTGAGGCCAGCCTGGGCGACATAGAATTCAAGGCGAGCCTGAGCTACACAGCAAGACCCTGTCTTAAAAAATAGACAACAATAACAAAAACAACAAAAAATTACCAAGTATAATGAATGACAAATCATCATTAGTAATGGAAATAAACTTGGCTTCTCTCTATATTCATCAAATATTCCATCCCCCATACAGAACAGGAGAGTCGGGATTATCGAAAGAGATAAGGAAGGGGAAAGTGGAGTGTGATATCTTAATTTTATAGATAAGTAAGGAAAAGGTAAGAGGTAAAGGAAGAGGTCAGAGCATTCACAAGTCCTGGGCCAGGGACAAACTTCTCACTCCCAGCTCCTTCTACCCTTCCCATTTCCTTAGAGTGCCTTTTGTTAACTCATAAAAGTCACATCCAGAACTAATGAGTATCTTGGCTTTTAAGTATAGGCAGGATATGGTTATTACCACGCAGGCAGGAAAAACCGTACTCTTTGCATCTAAATAATGAAACATGTGCTGAGACATTATTAGAAGTTGAAGTACTGTCCTTTTGTAACCTGACCATCTCACAGTGGACCTCAAAAAATTTACTTTGCTGCCAAGCTCAACTTCCTGTTGTGGTCTTTTTTCATTAGATAAAGGTAGAACTTGGAGTTATTTAGATCAGTTGCTATTAGACCCATGTGATTTCAGGCTAATAGTTTTCAAGTCATTGCACCAAAATTTTATATATGTCATATGTACATATGTGTGTGTGTGTGAGATTTACAACTAAAAGAGATATAATTTATGTTGAAGTGGACTTTTAGAAACATAGGTGCACATTTGTCTTTGGGATAATTTCTGTACAGTATGTGAAGTATATTTGTTTATGTAGAGTTAATATTGTTTAATAACATCTAAGATTTGCTTAAAATGAATTCTGTGTAAATACGAAACTCTTGGAAACGCAACAAATTGAATAGATATTGCCACGGTTTGGATCTAGAATGTCCTCCAAAGGCCCACTCATGGAAGGCTTGCTTGGTCCCCTGGCTGTGGCACTCCTGGGAGGTGGAATGACCTTTAGGAGATGGGGTCCAGAGGGAGGAAGTTGGGTCACTGGAGGTGTGTGCTTGAAGGGATACTGAGACCCCCCACCGCTTCCTGTCTCTTTTTCACTTCTTGTTGCTGTAAAGTGAACAGGTCTCCTCTGTCATGTCTTCCTACCATGACACACTGTATCACCATAAGCCTAGAGCAGCAGGACCCGGAAACCATGCCTGAAACTTCTGAAACTGGGAGCCAGAACAATCACTTCCTCTTTATAAGTTGCTCCTCTCAGTATTTTGTCACAGCAGTAGAAGGCTAACACAGAAACTCGTGTATTAAGTGTAAATATAGAATAAATATGTATTGTGGTATGCTTTTAATCACCATTCATACACTGCTCTTTCTAAAAAGCATACTGAAATTTTAAACAAATGATCACTTATTCATTGGGGGGAAAACATTAAAGAAAGAGATACGATCTCTTTATTGATATTTTTCAAAGTATCAGCCTCTTCCTCTCACTTCAAGGTCGTTTCCTTGTTTTGAGGGGTGTAAGAGATACGTGAATGTTAGCTCAGTGGCCCTGCACCTGCCTCGCAAGTGGAAGTGCAAGGTCCTGAGTTTGATTCCCAGAGTGGGGGAAAAAAAGAAAGAAAGGGAGAAACAAAGAAAGAAATAAGTGAATAAAATGTCGAATATCAAAAATATCTTAGAAATATGTTTAATTTATATTCAAACATTCATTACTCAAAATATTAAATTTATTAATGAAAGTTGCCCTGTAGATAGAACAAAAAATAAAGTTATGTATTATATAAAACAAATCTACCTTTATAAACACTTCAACATAACTGAAAAGTTTCTGATCTTATGCTGTAAGCAGGTTCTTTAGCGAGTTTATTTTCTTGTTTCTGGTGTTGGTATGATTAAACTTCAAAGGTTATAATTTGATAGATAAACAATGCATATGTAATAGTGTTACATATTGTGGTTAAATTATGGATCAAGATTAGTATCTGTTTAAACTCTGTATCTTCTGAGTTTATTAGCACATTCATACACAATATGTGCATGTATAAACACAGAAACACTTGCACAGCTCACATATATTAGCACGTCTTGAAATATTGAGTTTTTTGTAGAAGACAGTGTAACTCATTGGAAAAACAATAAGAGTTAATGGACTATATTTCAATTTTAAGAAGAGAAATGCATTTGGAATTCCGGTAGCAGATTTCAGGAGTTCCAGTAGCCTGAGAATATCAGACGTGTCCAGACTTTGCTGTGTCAGCTTTTGTGATGTGTTTTAGTTTGCTTATCCATAAAATGGGAATTAAATGTAATCTGTCGAGAGGCATAAGATTATGTAAGGTTAAATGTAAGTACTTTAAGAATTAAAGTACCCTATAAAATGTATCATGGTCATTCTGTAGTCCTTTTTACTTGCCTGTAGTCTGTTTCCCTACCTTTATTGGCAGATAATGCATTTCTTAGGGCTGTGGTATTGATTAGTTAAATAATTGATATGAATGTGCTCTGAAAAATATCTATAAAGGTTTCCTTCATATGAGTTTAGATTTTTGGTGCTAATTTTGAATAAAGTTGACATCAGCTCACTGTGATATAAACACAAATTATCTTTTAATCACAGCATTTGTTTTTTGGTGTATACTTCATGATTCAAGATGGGCATTTTGAGTTTTCTACTACTTTAGGTGGAAAATTAGCCCAAAATGCTTTCTTTGGGCTGGGGATGTAGCTCATTGGGGGAGTGCTTGCCTAGCATGTGTGAAGAACTGAGTTTAATCCTTAGCACTGCTAAAACACTAAAACAAAAACCCCTAAAACCAAACCAAACCAAACCAGATACAAACCAAAAAGGTAACAAAAAGTGCTTTCCCTTCTGAATTAAATAGAATTTGGAAGAACTGATTATAAAGAAAGTTTTCAGAAATAAAAATATTTTTCCTTGCATTTTAAAAATAAAATGGAGTACCTGTTCCTAGAGAAAACAAGTGGCTTAAATGATTGGAGGGAGAACCACACAAAGAAAATTAACAAATTTATATTTTTCCTGTGTGATTACGGAAGTGTAAGCTTCATACAAATGTAGAAAAAGCATAGATTTAGAATCAGAATACTTGGGAGACTGGGCCTCACTCTGGTATAGTAAACCATTTAATTTAAGTAACATCTTCTGAGAGCTCAGTTTTTGTTTTTTTGTGTTTTTTTGAGACAGGGTCTCACTATGTAGTTCAGACTGACCTGGAACTCACTGTGTAGCCCAGGCTGATCTCGAACTCACAGCGATCCTCCTGCCTCAGCCTCCTGAGTGCTGGGATTACAGGCGCATGCCACCACGCCTGGTGAGAGCTCCGTTTCTGAAGGCACATTAGCTGTTTCCTTTCTAGTGCTTTCTGTACAGAAGCGACTTTTTATAAGATCAATAAATCCATTAATTTCTTTGTTATTGAGTTTATTGGTACATTTTAGGTATACCTTATGATCACGTTCGTCATTGTAATCCATTAATTTCTGAAACCTTGGTTCTCGTGGGCTGTGGGATGGGTTCTCTTCATAGACGCTTGGGCCTTTAGATTACTAGAGTCGCTTTCTGTTTATAAAACAGTTTTGTTGTCATAAAACTTATTTTGTGGATTTCATTACCTGGTGGATTATGCAGGTCTCTTGGAACAAAATTACATCTTCAAATTAAAAAACCAGTCGATGGCATACTAGTTAATATTTTCGCCCCTCACAGCCTTGTCCAAAGCCCCCCCCCCCACCAGCTTAAGCTGTCTCATTTAGGGAACAACAAAGAGGGCTAATGAATTTGGGGGATTTCTTCTAGTTATAACATTTTCTGAGTTTTATTATCTCTGGCTCCTACTAAACTTTCTTTATTGGAAAAAGTGTATATCTAGAATATGTTTTTTTCACCAAAAATACTGTACTTCTCCCCCTGTAGTTTTTTGCTTAAATGACTCCTTGCCATTTAAAAAGGAAGTTTCTCTTCCCATTGTGATTTCTTTTACTTTGCTGGACATTTTTTTCTCTGTAATACTTTTTTTCTTTTTTGGTATCCAAGATCAAACTTGGGACCTTGTGCTTGTGAGGCAGGCAGCAGAATCAGTGAGCTAAATCCACAGACCCTGTAGTACTTTTTATATTCTAACATTTGATATGATTTTTTTAGTTATTGGTTTATCTGTTTTTCCACATTACATTGAAAACTGTGTGGGTAGGAGTTTTTAATCAGTTTTGTTCACTATGTATCTCTAGAGCTTAGAGGGGGCCCTTTGGCATGTAAATGTTTTCTGTTAAATCAAATATATTTTAAAATCATATTTTTATAAGTTTTCTGAAAGTCACGCTTAATAGCAAAACAGTTTTAGGTCAAAACTGAATGCAACATTGTAAATGGTACTTATGGAAATGCCACAGATAACATGATACTTAATGATGAAATACTTGATAATTTCTACCGAATAGCAGGAAAAAGAAATTAGAACCTCCACCACCTGCCTCACAAGTGGAAGGTCCTAAGTTCGATTCCCATACTGAAAAGAAAGAAAAGATTAGTGAATGTCTGGAGCTGGGGTGGGGCAGGAGGAGTTGGGAGGTAAGGTGTGTGATGGCTCATTGGTATAGGGTTTGTTTTTTTTTTGTTTTTTTGTGGAGTGATGAAAATGTTCTAAAATTTTGGTAATGTTTGCGTACCTTTGTATATACTAAAAACACAAGTGTAAAGCTTAAGTAGACATATTGCATATTACTACATGTGGATTACAGCTCAATGAAGCTGTCAACTCAAGAAAAACAAAAATAAACACTATTGTGTTCAAATTATTGCTTAAACTATATTATGAAATGCATGATCTGGTTTCCCCTCTTTTCACCTGGCATAATTAATATATGTTCTACACTTTGAGATTTAGGCACAGGTAACAACTGCTTAAATAGAATGAGCAAATGAGATTTCATCAAATTAAAGAGCTTCTGCACAACAAAGGAAATAACAGTGAAGTGACAGCCTACAGAATGGAAGAAAATCCTTCTCAGCTACTCTCCCAACAGAAGATTAATATCTGAAATATATGGAGAACTCCAAAAATGCTGTACTAAAACAACAAATGATCCAGTCAATAAAAGGCTAAAGGAACTAAACAGATACTTGTCATAGAAGTAGGGCATGGTCAATAAGTATATGAAAGAAATGTTCAATGTCTTTAGCCATTAGGGAAATTCAAATCAAAACAACACTGTGATTCTATTTTGCCCCAGTCAGAATGGCTGTCATCAACAATTAAAAAAAAAAAAAAAAAAAAAAAAAAAGAAAAAAGAAAGGAAAAGAAAAGAAATCAATAGATGTTAGCAAGAATATAGGGTAAAAGGAGCCTTTCTACCCTGTGGGGGGCAGTGTAAGGTAGTACAGCCGTAATGGAAATCAATGTGAAAGCTCTTCAAAAAACTAAACTAGAACTACGATATGACCCAGCTATATCACTCCTTGGTATACATCAGAAGAAATTAAAATCAGCACACTTCAGAGTTACCTACATACCATTGTTTATTTTGGAAAATGGACATTATCCAAGGTATGGAACCAGCCTCAGGGCCCATCAGTGGTTGACTAGATAAAGGTATGTGGTACATACACACAATGGAGTCTTCTTCAGCCATAAAGAAGAACAAAGTGATGGCATTTGCAAGAAAATTGATGGAGTTAGAGATCTGCTCAGCAAAATAAGCCAGAGTCAGAAAGATGAGTATCACGTTTTCTCACGCATGTGGAATCTAGGGGGAAAAAAGACAACAGGAAAGTGGAAGGGAAACTAATGTGTTAGAGAAGAGGAAGGGGACTAGGAGGAGGGCAGATAGGATTAAAGTGTATTATATACATGTATAACGATACCACAGTGAAACTCATTATTCTTTATGATGAATATGCACTAATAAAACAAAACAAAAAAGAACAAGATTTTCCCTAGCTTCACAAAAAAGAGTTAATGTGTTTGTGAAGAGTAAAAGCTCCACCTGGCCACCTGGCCTTGGAGGGACAGGAACACTTGAATGAGCAGAATTTAGATGAGCAAAAGTTTGTCTCCACTTTTTTCAGATGAATAGTTTTAAAAATCTGCTTGTTTCTCCCAGGGGAAGGATAACTTTGTCAGAGTTTTGCAGCTGAGCTGTCAACGGGTATAATGATGGTTAACCTTCTCCATGGGAAAGCTCTGAGAGCGGCTGGATTTGGACAACAGTGGACAGAAGAGAAGTCGGAAACTGCTGACAGAAAGTGAATCTTGCCCGAAGGGCCTCCAAAGGGGGCTCTGCATTTAGCTGGGGCCCACATCTGTAGGCTTTGCCTCTCCGAATGGAAACTAAGTACAGTAACTTGATGCTAAGGTTTTCGTCTGAGGCCTATTTTGATCATTCAAAAAGTTAATAGAGCAACATACCATTATTCTCCTGTGAACTTCCCTGTAAAAAAGACCTTTCATGCCATTTTGCAATTTGCTTAAAATTTCACCTTCAGTTTCCCAGAAGAAGGGGGGGAAAAAAAGAAGTAAACACTGATTCTTGCATTACATCATTTCAGTTTCTTTTTGACCTCTGTGGTTTTATTGCCTGGATGCAGAAACCTCCTTTAGGTCTGCCGGGCATAAAAGATGAAATATTAATTTGATTTGATTTTGGAGTCCCTCTCCTGACACAGCTCGGCATTGGCATTGGTGCATTATTTCAGCTAGAGCCTGGCGGAAACCTGAAATGAAAAGCATGGTTGTTTTCTCTGTGAATGTTCCTTTTTATTACCTTTCCTTCAGTGCTCCCAAGACTGAATCCTGGAGATTGGGGTTCTCATATTTCTCCCCTTTGTGCAGTGGCTCCCTGTTGGCAAAGAGTTGGAGACAGCGCTATTATGGATGAATGGGACCCATGGGGCCTAAGAGGAGGAAAATACGGGCTTTATATAGATCCCTCCATGCTGAAGGCATTGAGGCTAGGACTTCGAGAGTATGTTATTCCTGTAAAAGCCTTTACAGTACTAATAATTTCAGCAAGGCCACGCTAGAAATTCCAGAACCTTCTCTGTTGGTGTGCAGCAAGTGGTCCCGTCTGGGTCACCCTGTGTTGTCGTCCGGCCCTCAACAGGAAGCTGAGGCTCAGAGGCCTCCTTCTGACACTGTCTCCTTTGACTGCGGCTCAGGAGAGGAAGCCTTCAGCCAGCTGATCTGCAGCAAGGCTGTGTGAGGCTAGCTGCTCTGCCAGCTTTTCTGCTGCAGGAGAATTCCTGAAACAATTTAAAATTCTTCACACTCACCCTAGGCTTCTCCTAGCATTCCTGAGACCACGAACTGTGAAGCATCCAACCTCAGGGCAATACACAGCTGTGGCCTCTCCTAGTCCCCAGCCCAGAAGGGCCTAAAGTCATATTTGAAATATTCTGGGTTTCTTTTCTGTCTTAAAACAGCCACCGAATTAAAGAAAAATATTCATAAATTAATTCTAATATTACACCCAAGTTCATCTGAGATTTCCCACAACACTAAGATTGAATTGTATGAAAAAGAGATAATCTTTTTTTTTTCCTTTAGGGACAGTTTGTGAGAATGTATACATACTAAGCCATCTGTTCTCAGACCATTTTAAATTTTCTAGCTTTAAGATTTGGATTTTAAAAACAGTCTTTTTGGTTGTTGCCCTCTGACAGTAATTGATACTTACTTCCTACAAGAAAATGTTTGCAAGAGAAGTGGAAACTTAAGCGGGTAGAGTAGTTTCAGAGGAAAACACTTATTTCATATTATAAAGTTAGAAGCATAGTCTTTAGAAAAACCGAATAAATGTGAATACATTTACCTGATCTATCGCTGATTAGCTGTGATGAGGAGAGAATGGTGCATTCCTTCCAATCGAAGATACCATTGATGGTAAAATGCCTCATAATTTTGAGGCACGATGAAAGAAAAATGCTTCTAATTAGACTGTGATATAAGGTGAAGTTGTTGCTGATTGTAAGACATTTTTTTATTTCAGAGCATCAAGATCCAGGAAATGTTGGAAATGAGTTAACCATATGAAAAGTAGTTACCATAGTACCTGGTGTATACTCAGCAGTGTGTGTGTGCTGAGAATTAAAGCCAAGGCTTTCACACTGAGGTACATGTCCAGCCCTTCTTTAATTTTTATATTTTAAGACAGGGTCTCACCAAGTCTGTGAATCACCCAGGCTGGGATTGAATTTGCTGTCCTCCTACCTCAGGCTTTCAGACTTTTGGGATTACAGGCATATGCCACGATGCCTTCCCAGTGTAAGCTTTCACTACTAATATTCTCTTCAGAATTTTGAAAAAGTGAAGTTCTTCAAGCCGCAGCTTAGGTTTTACTTTTAGTACCGAGATTGAACTCGGGACCTTGCACTTTCGAGGCAGGAGGCGGAACCACTGAGCCTAAATCCCTGGCCCTAGTTTAGATATTTAGTACCTATTGGGTTTAAATTAATTTTAGCAAATTACTTTAGCCCCAAGCTAGACTTTAGATTTTTCCCTTGCAAAATGGAATCTAGTCAGGTTGAAGAAATGATTGAAAACTGAAATGGATGAGTAAATCATTTAAAATTTTCATACAAAAATTCTAAGTAGTAAAATGTGTTCATTCATCTATACATTCACTGAGCCCTGGTTGGTACTAGACAGATAGAAAGGTAATGAAAACATAGTCCTGGTGCTCAGGAGCCCAAGGGAAAGACAGAGAAGTAAACTCAGCAGATGATGGCAGACATGATGACAGGAGCTAGCAAATTAAAAGCAAATTATTGTTGTTCTTAACAGCTGCAACAACAACGGCACAATTGACATTCCCTGATCTGCAGTGTTCCTAATAATAAATGGGTTTCTTAATTTTGTCCCTTTCCTTCAGTTCAAGGTTTCCTTGAGCTCCCACTCATATGTTAGATTTAGGTATATTTTATGTGTTTATTTGCAGTGCAGATAATGTCAAAAGTCTTGACAAAAGTAAGAGGAGAAAATAACTTTATAAAGGCAATTGATATTGTGACTCAGAGTAAAAAGCTCTGACATCTAGAGTTACTGATAATAGTGCTTGATGTAGGAGGAAGAAAGGGAGTAGGACAATTAATATGTCAATTTCCTTGGGTAATTTTTTTTTTCTTTTTTGGTTTTTTTGAGACAGGGTCTCACTATGTAGTTGAGAGAACTCATTATGTAGCCCAGGCTGATCTCAAACTTACAGTGATCCTCCTGCCTCAGCTTCCTGAGCTCTGGGATTACAGGAGTGCTCTACTATGCCTGGCTCCCTTGGATAAATTAAAACAAAAAAGATTTTCCTGACAGGTAACAGGGTATTTCTAGGCTTTTTATTTTATTTTTATTTTTTTGGTACCAGGGAGCAAACTCGGGACCTTGCGCTTGTGAGACAGGTGGCACCACTGAGCTAAATCCCCAGCCATCCAGGACTTTTAACAAAGCAGAATCTTGTTTTGTCAACAATGTTGCAATGAGTTTTTAGATTAAGATATATATACACACTCATAGCTGAATAAGAACACAGTTTAGCTCAAAGTTTAGCTGTTAAAGAACACTTAGGAGTTTACACTGGGCCACTCACTGATTGCTTAACGTCAAATCCTATAGATTAAATAGTACATAGGAATTTACTTCATTACAGTTCCAACCTATATGTGTCAAAGTTAATCTCATTGATATTAGGTAATAGTGAGGTCCATTCTTGTTAAAATGGCCAACACTTCTGTGTCTGTGCGTCAGACACTGTTCGAAACTCTTCACTTGTCTTAACTCATTTAAATCCTGACAATCGTATGAGGACGTTTTACCCAGGAAAGAATCCGAGTCCTGGAGATGTTCAGTAACTTGCCTGAGGATGTGTAACTCTTCAGCCGTTGACTGAGTTTTGAACTCCTTCAGCATGTCAGTTACCCTAGGGCACCAGGTGATGCCCACCAGCCCCCAGCAGTCCCCTGGGACTGCCATATCTTGGCCCGTAGTGGACACAGTGGACACAGGAAGAAACTCAGGGACTCAGAACTGTGCCCTTGGGGCTGGGAAAGTGAGCTGAGGAGATGAGCCGTGGGACCATGTGCTGGCCTGCAGGAGTCTGGGACCGCGGGGGGAGAAGGAGGGTGGCAGCCAGGGACAGGAAGTGGAGCCCAGGACCGCGGCCAGACAGCATCTTCCTGAGCGCTGTCCTTTGTATTTCCCCTTCTCACAGGGGGCCGGGGCCTCGGGGGAACTGGGTGGGGACCTGGTGCTGGGGAAGCTGACTCTGAGGCTTGTGCAAAGTCTCCCAAACTGCCAGCTGCCTTACCAGAGCTGAGGGCACTGGGAGAGGGCACTGAGCAGGTTCTCCTGCGCCACCTGTTTCCCTCACTGCTCCCCGGCACCAAATGTGCCTGCCCTCCCCAGGGGGCTTGCTTCCTCCACACCTAACATTTGGGCCACTCACGCTGCGCGTCTGAGAGTGGCTCACGAGCACGAATCAGTGGGGGTGTTTTGCGGTTGATCGTTGCTTGTTTTGTTATGTTTTGGGCAGTGTACGGGATTTAGATGAGGGGGGACACCAGAAGAAATGCTAATGGGTTGTCACTGTGTTTGATGTGCCCTCACATTTACTGATGGCATATTTTGTTTTTAAGAGCTGAATACTAATTAGGATGCTTAGTCAAATAGATTACCTTGCTTTTTAGTTATGACTCAGTTCTGAACATGGCGATTTAGTTTTGTTGTTGTTATTACCCTGAGTCTAGCACAGCACATGCCACTCCATAAATGGTAAGCAGGAATTTTATGAATGGACTGTTTTCATTCTAAAAGTAAAGAAAGCTTTGCCTCTCTAGTCACATTGATAGCCTGTGTGCTCCTGAATGAGGAGTATACTGTATTAACCAGCTTCCTTTACTCCAGAGCTGTGGTCAGTTTACCTAGAAGAGCCCAGGGACCTGTGGGCTGTAAGGGGCTGCTGTGGCTATGTGGATCTCTCTCAGTCTCTCTCTGTCTCTCTCTCCTCTCTCTCTCTCTCTTTCTCTCCTTCCCTCCCGCCCTCCCTCCCTCCCTCTCTCTGTCTCTGTCTCTCTGTCTCTTTCCTCTCTCTCTCTCTCTCTCTTTCTCTCCCTCCCTCTCTCTATACTATAAGGCGCTGTGTCTTCAACTTCCTCATTTGTAAAAGGGCCACTAGCGATTTCATAGCGTATTGATTAGGATTGCAAAATGAACACTGGTTGCTAGGCAAAACTCTGATTGCAGGGTTTTCTTCTCTTGTTATCTTTTTGCCGGTTGCTGAGCTTGTTGGAACAAAGTGTCCCTCAGTGTGCAGTGAAGCAGCTGCAGAATTCTGGTGTCTCACGTCCCTGGACCCACGGCTCCCACCTGCCAGGCTTATGACATGCTCCTGTCGAGTGCTCGCCTGGCTTTCCCGCCACAGTTAGGCCAACCCTTGGCCACATGGAAGGTTCTCTGGATCCCTTCCTGCTAGGAGTTGGTTTTGTTTTCAGTTGTACAAAACACAACCTCCCTGCCCAAACCAAAAAGAATCTACAGCGTGTTATCAATTTCCTAAGAAAAATTGCTGCAAGGAAATATGTCAGAATGTAAGCAGTGGATTTTTGGTTTTTTTACTTCTGTATGCTTTGAAATTACAACATGATGAAATTATGCTTCTAAAATAATGGAAAACTAACAAGCAGGAAGGCTGAGATTTGTGCCCCCAACCCCTTCCCTTCTGGCCTGGATGAAGCCCCCTCCAGGGCTAAGCTGACCATCTGAGCTCTTGGTCCCATATCCTGCTTCTTCTCAAGGATCTTGTCATTGGCTACCTCTCCCCTCCACATTCGACCTTGCACGCTTCTTAGCCTAGTTTCTTCCATGTGTAAATCTGCCTAAGTCCTCTGCATCCTTGCGAAACACACGGATCTCCTCCCAGCTCCTCTGTGATTCATACCCTCCTTTCTCTGACACCCAGAGTTCCTAACGCAGTCTGAGTCCCCAAATTCTAGACCTCAGGACAGGCTGCCCACCCATTGCAGAGGGTCTCCTTCCTTCACTGCACCTGTGCACTGATCTTGCCAATGTCTCCAATGGTATGGTGGCCTCATTTCGTTTCAGTCTTTCTTACTGGATTTCTTTACCACTTGGCGTCATTGTCCACTTTCTCCTTGGAACTGTCTCAGTTTTCTGTGGCACAGCTGTACCACGGTTACTACAGTTTATAACACTTACAGAGACTGTCCGGCCTGTTCTCAGGTTGAAGGGGACATCTCATGAGAAAGCAAAGATACCTTGTCTACAGAGTTTTGGAATCTTGTGCGTGATCACACAGCTATTTTCATAACCAAAATCCTGAGGTCTATCTCATTGTGACATTTCTCATTTCTAGAGTTCCTCTTGCCTAAGGAGCTGCTGGTTTCCAGCTTCCCCTGTAGGCTCACCTTTACATGACACCCCATTAACTTTCGTGCTTCCCCAATGCTGTGGTCCTTTGTTTTCTCACTGTGGGCTCTGTTGGAACCTCCCGTCTCTGCCATGAATTCAGCTACAGGCTACAAATTCCCCAGCCCAGCTCCTCCCGGGGCTACTGGCCCCCACACAGGCAGCAGTGTGAAGTGTTTCTAATGATCGTTCTGCAGGCCCTTCACAATCAACATTTCCACAATGGAGGCCACTGCGATGCCTCACATTCTGGATCCCAGCCCTCTCCCAGAGTCATGTGTCAGCCTCGCCTAGTTTCCTTATCGAATTTATTGTGCAGTTGGTGCAGAGCTTATGATGGCTCTCCAGACCCTTTGCAGTTATCCTCCCGAGCTCTTCTCTAACTACTGTTTTCAGCCTGTCGATAGTCTTGCTTCTCACTACAAGAACAATCTTCACAATACACAGCTTCCACCTTGTCTGACTTGGTTCGAGGAGACACAATCTGAGCTTTCCTTCACCCTCTCTTGTGCTCTCGGTCTTCTTAACCTCTCGTCCCCGCGTCCCACCATCTTCTTGCGGCTTGCATTCCACACTCAATACTTTGAGCTGCTTTGAATCCACAGTCCCATTATCCATCCTTGCTTCTCTCTAAGTGTTTCTTCTGTACACAACATTCTGTTGATGGTCCATTGGGCAGCTTCTCGCTCATTTGCTGAGGGTCAGCTCAAATGTTGCCACTGTGAAAAGCCCTCCCTGATTTCTTCTGGGGAAAACTGGGGTTCCTCTACTCTCCCTGCACTTCGTATGGTTATTGTCTTATATTCTACTTTTCCATTAACTTGTGTGTTTCTCTTTTAGATTGTAACGTTTTGGGGGCAGGCGCTATGACTTTTATTTTTATTTTTTATTTTTTTGAGCTGTGAAACATAACATACTCAGAAGTACATTAACCAAAATTTAGAGATAAGGAATAAATAGAAAGAAACACTTGTAGCTTGTTTGGGGGCTATGACAAGATTATCATAGACAGAGTGACTTATAAGCAAGATATATTTGTTTCTTACAGTTCTAGAACCTGGGAATCTAAGATCAGAGCACTGGCCGACTTGGTGACAGTACTTTCCATGTCCTCAGATGACAGCAGGCGGAGAGAGAGCTCTCTGACCTTGTATACTAGGGCACTCGTTTTATGCATGCAGCCTCAATGAATCTCTTTGTGATTTAATCACCCCAAAGGTCCCAGCCTCCTCATACTATGACACTGTGGTGAGCATTTTACCGTATGAGTTTAGGGGGACGCACATCCACACCGTGGTAGTAGCACTTAGCTAGATTATGGAATGGAGTATTTTCCACACCTTCTCTGATGCCATTGCTCTTGGCGTTTATGGCAGTTCCTTCCTGTGTTTTCCTCATAGCTGCATGTGCATTCCTAAACATGGCTTAGTTTTACAGGTCCTTGAACTTACTGGAAGTGTAAACATATTATGTGTATTCTGTTGCATTTTATTTCTT
>NW_022900917.1:41263026-41263265 GCF_012274545.1 Fukomys damarensis
CACTGTACCCGTGTGCATGGGCTCCTTCAGGGTATATATCCGGGAATGAGATTGCCTATTGCAGGCTGTGTATACCTTCAACTACCAGATGATACCAAGCTCACTTTTAGTAGGTTGTTTGTCTTTGTTTTATTGCTTTGGGAAAAAAAAAAAACCTTTTAAATCCCATCTAAATATAGGTCCTCTGTTAATTGTATATACTCAAAATAATATACTATAAGATCACACACTAAAAATTT
>NW_022900917.1:41263933-41273236 GCF_012274545.1 Fukomys damarensis
GTACCAAAAAAAAAAAAAAAAAAAAAAAAAAATCAAATCTCTTTTCTTAATATGTTTTGACTAGCCAGTATGTTCACATAGCTTAAAAAACATCAATGAAAATACAGTCTCCAATCAAAAGCCTTGATTTTACCTGAGTCCTCCATTCACCTATTTTTACCTTCTCCACTGAAAGGCAAACCATATTAATAGTTTTTACCCACTTTTTTTCTTTCTTTTTTTTGGTGTATGTGTGTACCCTTCTATGGCTGCTTCTGCTTCTTCTTTTTTTTTTTTTTTTTGGTACCAGGGATCGAACTTGGGACCTTGCGCTTGCAAGGCAGGTAGCGGAACCATTGAACCAAATCCCCGTCTCTTCTAGGGCTTCCTTAAACATGAAGCTGTAAATGTGTATTTCAAGTTTTCCTTCTTTCATGTTCAACACAGAGCATTCTTCACAGACTTTTCTGAGTTTTGTGCTTATGTGAAAATGTAGCCCGGACATCTTTATGGATCAGTGATAAGATTATGAAACACAGATAACACCTACGCTGACCCTACTGCCTGCCAAGTGTTCTTTCCATACATTACCTCCGAATCCTCACAACCACCTTGTCAAGCAGGTGCTACCAGTGACCTGGTTGTAAGACGACAGAGCTAAGACCACACAGACTATTTCCAGCACTTGGCAGCCGCCTTGCTAGAAGGACTTTCCCTCTCTGCACAGACTGAGGGAGCCCACTCTTTACTCTAGGTCACATTCTTCCTTCTTAGTTCCCTCTACAGAGCACAAATTACCTGAAACCATCTTAGGTCGGTATTTGCTTTGCTCTCCACTTCGGGCTCTAAACATGAGTTCCTTGAGACCCATCAGTATAGCTGTCTGCCTAATAGCTCCGCCCCGCCATCAAAAAGCAGCGCGTGGCATTTGCTGCACAGACGATTAGATGATGGGCGGATGATGGATGGGTCGATGTCTCCACATACTTTCTTCATTCATTGCTCATTTTTGAGCCCTTTTAATTTAGTTAATTAATTAATTTGTTTTTTGATACCGGGGATTGAACTCAGGTCCTTGCACTTGCGAGGCAGGTGCTGGAACCACTGCTCTAAATCGCCACGCCCCAATTTAATTTAATTTAATTTGATGTTTTTGGTACCAGGGATCAAACTCGGGACCTTGTGCTTGTGAAGCAGGTGGCGGCGCCACTGAGCTAAATCCCCAGCCTGAGCCCTTTTAACTTAATGTGCACTTTTTGAAAGCATAGGGAGATTTTCTTCTACTATAGCATTATTAGTTTCCCCTGTTCACTTTCCCTGTGTTCTCCAGGACTCCTGTTAATCAGATGTTAGAACTTACGGACTGGTTGGTTGCTTGTGTGTTTAATTTATTCTCTGATATTTCATATTTTGTCTTTTAAAAATTTAATTTAATTTTATAAGTGCATGTTTGTAATTCATGCAGTTTAGAGTCGTCTTGGGGAGAGGTTACAGGTACCTATCACAGCTTGGTTTTTTTCCTCCCTTTCCCTTCTACTTCCCCCACGCCCCCTTTCCTGACTGGCTCCCCAGGCACCTTTTTCATATCTGTTGATACCGTTTATCTTAGCGCACGTTAGGTTACATTGTTCACACTGATTGGGGCTATTAGGTTCCTGTACTTGGCATAGCTCCATGCCTTTCATTTCCTCTTCCCCTCTCCCTCACTCCTCTCTTCGTTCTCTCTGGCCATTTCTCTGTTGTACTAAATCTATCCCCTTTTCTCTTTCTATCCATCTTTTTTATTTGCTTTCTTTGTACTTTGCCTCACTCAAATAAGGGATGTTACGATATTCAAATTTGTATGTCTGGTTTGTTTCACTCAGCATTAATGTTTTCCAGGTACATCCATTTTCCTACAAATGCCTAGTATTTTTATTCTTCACAGCCAGGTAGTATTCCATTATATATAGATACCACATTTTGTTTATCCAATCTTCTGTTTTTTTTTTTTTGTTTTGTTTTTTTTTTGGTACCGGGGATTGAACTCGGGTCCTTGTGCTTGCAAGGCAGGCCACCGAACCGCTGAGCTAAATCCCCAGCCCTACAATCTTCTGTTGATGGGTATACAGGCTGCTTCCAGGATTTAGCTGTTACGAATTGTGTTGCTATAAACATTGGTATGCAAGGATCGCCGTAGTATCATGACTTAAGCTCTTTGGGGAAGATGCCTAGCAGGGGAATAGCTGGGTTCTATGGAATTTCTAATTTCAATTCCTTTTTTTTTTTTTTTTTGGTACCAGGGATCGAACTCAGTCCTTGCGCTTGCGAGGCAGTTCACTGAACCACTGAGCTAAATCCCCGGCCCCTGATTTCAATTCTTGAGAAATCTCCATACTAATTTCCATAATGGTTGTACTAATTTACATTCCCATCAACAATGTAGGAGGGTTGCTTTTTTGCCACAGCTACACCAGCATTTGTTATTGATTTCCTAATGATTGCCATTCTTACTGGAGTAAGATGGAATCTTAGGGTTGTTTTCATTTGCATTTCTCTAATGGCCAAAGATACTGAACATTTTTTCCTGTATTTGTTGGCCATTTGTATTTCTTCCCCTGTGAAGTGTCCGTTCATTTCTCTATCCCATTTCTTGACTGGGTCTTTTTTTTTTTATTATTTTTTATTTTTTTTGTACTGGGGATCAAGCTCCAGGCATTGGAGTCTTTAATTTTAGGTGGTTTATTTTTTTTTTTGAGTTCTTTATATATTCTAGATATTAGTCCTCTGTCTGACGAGTAGCTGACAAAAATTTTTTCCCATTCTGTAAGTTGTCTTCCCTGATTCAATCTTTTGCTATGAGAGCTTTTTCTAAACCTTGTTCTCTATTCATTATAGAAGTTTTAATTTTGAGGATAAGTTTTTTCTTTGTTGAATTTTGAATGTTCTCTTTTTGTAGCATCTTGATTTTTTTTCTTTTTTGTATCGGGGATTGAACTCAGGTCCTTGTGCTTGTTGATGTTTTAGAGTGTTATCTTAAATTTTCGTGCGCATGCAATTAGAATTTTTTTATGCCTTACATCTTATCATTTAGTTTTAAGGGTCAACTTTTTATTTATTTTTTCTAGGCTTTGCAGGTTGACAGCACTCAGTCTAGTATCTCTCAGGTTATGTCCTTCTCCTCCTTCATCCCAAATATGAAAGTGAGGGGGTTTGATTCTGAGGTGTCAGCACTAGAACAGAAGCTGAGCTTTATTAATCTTTTTCCAGTTTCTTCAGAGAAGAGCTTTCTGATGCATCTCAGGACCCTGAGTTGGTGCTGGGGTGGGTGTAACATGAGAATGGAAAGACCCACCCATGCGGTTTCTCTCCTCTGATCCCCAGGGAGCGCCATCGTAGTCCCCCGCATGTTTCCCTTGTACCCTGTTGCATCTGCTGACTTGAGCTCACAGCTATGTGGAGGTTCCCATGGGAAGGCTGGCTCCTTATCCTGCAAAGTGCCCTTTGCTATGAACTCAAGCCTGTCTACTCAACATTGCTGAAGTTTGGTGTCCCTCTTTCCATTGCTCTGTGCTGCACGACTTTATTCTTTTTAATCCCACTCTCCTCTTTAATATGTTCTCAGAAGGGGTAGAAGACAGTTTCAGTTATTGGTAGCTGCTTTGAAACTGCAAGTTCCCTATGGTTTAGATCTAAAATGTCTTCCCACAATCTCATGTGTTCAGCGGTAGAAGGTGGTTGGATTTTGAGGGCTCTGACTTCATCTCTGGATTCATCTACTGATGAGGTCATGATTTGATGGCATTGTTTGTGCTGGTGGAAACAGAATGTGGGGCCTAGCTGAAGGGAGTGGATCATAGTGTGGCCTTTGGGACTGATCCTGTTATGACCCCTTCCTCTCTGGCTTTTTTCTTCTTTTTCTGCTTCTTGGCTGCCGTGAGGTGAGTAGCTTTGCTGCACCTGTCTTCTTCCATGATGTTCTGCCTCACCTCAGGCCACAGTGATGGAACCACATGACCAGGGACTGAAGCCTCTGAAACTGAACCAGACAAGTCATTCTTTTGTTAAATTATTTATGATAGGTATTTTGTAGCAATGCAAGGCTGACTAACACATTCCCCTATGACTTTTTAAGCTGTTGCTTAGCACCACACCTGTCCTGCCAATCCCGAATTAATGGCTTCTGGACTTTCCTAGCACTCCAGGGAAAAATTACATAAGTGTGCTGATTGGCTCCATTATAAATGTATGAGTTCCAATCTTAGCAGGCCCTCATCTTTGTTGAGCAATCCATTTACTTAGCCCTAGTCGGGTCCTCCCCCAGGCTCATGAAATAGCTCCTTTTAAGTTTTTTTTTTTCTTTTTTCTTTTTTAGTTCCTTTCCTCAACTTCTTTGATTTTCCCTAGTTTTGTTTTTCTTAGTGGACAACCAATTCTATGTTAGTGAGAAAATGGAGTTACCAAGAATTAACTATCTAGGGGGCCGGGGATTTAGCTCAGCGGTTCGGTGGCCTGCCTTGTAAGCACAAGGACCCGAGTTCAATCTCTGGTACCAAAAAAAAAAAAAAAAAAAAAAGAATTAACTATCTAAAGTTCCCTGTCCCCTCAGAGTCTTTTCTCTAAGACAGTATTTTAAAAGGCAAGTATTGGCTCCATTGTTTTCTAGCTGTAGCACCCAGCAAAAGAAAATCACCTAATATTTTTACATATATAAATTGATGTTAATGTCAATCTCTCCTAATTGCAAACATAATTAAAATTAAATACATGTGGTAGAAAATATCATAATGCAGAAGGGTAAAATATGAGGTGATTGTCTGTTATCTTCACCTCCAGTGTAAAGCATTTAGATATTTTATATGCTTATAGTTGTGATTATAAAGAGTTAAGGGAAAGTTTTCATAGCTCCTACCACAAAATCTATCACTGAGAATATGCTGAACAAAAAGTTTTGTTTTGTTTTGTTTGTTTCTATTCCCTTCTGTGGTGGATTGTGTCCAGCAACTCTGTTTTTTTCTTTAAGACATGAGTGAAGGTCACGAGTCAATCTCTGCTCAGGGATGTAACTCGTACTGCTGAAAACGACTTTCAGCGGCACCACCACCCAGGCCTGCCACTTTTAGATTGTGAAGAAAAATGGGATCCTTTCTCTACTCAGGAAGTGGATTACATTTTAGATTTGCTTTCCCAGCTGGATTCGTATAGTGTACAACCTGCTCGGTGAAGGGGGCTGCCTGCCTAGTAAACTGTTTCTGTTTTGCATGGTTTTAAGGCTTGGATGTTGATATTTTTTTTCTTCTATAAAGTCAGTGAAGAGAAAAATAAAAGCGAATGGAAGTAAGGCGGAAATCTTTGTTAGGTGCCAGTTTGGCCCAGGGATGGTAACTGGCACTCATGCATGACTTTTATGTGTAGAGTTTAACAGCGCCGCTCCCATGTATGAATTGTTATCACATTTCAATGACAGGAGCTGAAGCTTAGAGATTAAGTGATTTGTCCAAAGGCATCCATTAATAAGGAGCAGGACTAAATCACACCTTGATTATCTATGTGTCTGTGGTTTTCTGCACACCACACTGAGGTGCTATTTTACTCTACATATTTCAAATAGGCACATACTCTCGTGCCCACACCACCTTCTTACTCATCCAGCTGGGGAGGAGTCTGTTTCTCCTGGTGCTGCACTGTTTCCTAGTGTTCCAGACAGCTGAGCGATAGGCACGGGGCTGCATGCTGTGCATCGCTGCTGCCTTGGCTCTGTGGTGCTCAAATCATCTAGGACTGCGTTTCACCTTGGCCTTGCCACTACGAGCTGTGTGAGTGGAGGCAGATTATTTAGCTTTTCTGTGCGTGGTTCCTACATTTTTCAGATGCAGGTACTGATAGAATCTATATTGTTGAATTGGTGGGAGGCTTGGATAAAGTACCTGGCAAATTCTTTATCCTCTCTGTGCCTCATTTTCTTTTCTTTTCTTTTTTTCTTTGATGGTGCTGGAGTTTGAACCACACGCCTAGAGCATAGCATGCTAGCCAAATCCTCTGAGCTACACACCTGCAGCTCTTTGTGACTTGGTTTCTTTAACATTAAGTAAACTTAACAATAGTACCTGTATTTTAGGATTATAGGGAAGATAGAATGGGTTGACTTAAAAATAGCGAGCAATTAATACATGTTTAGTGGTATTTTTCTCATTTGTAAAATGAAGAGAAAGGTTAAAAACTTGCTTGAAGTCATACAGCTCAAAAGTAGCTGAGCTAGGGTTTAAACTCAGATCCCTGTGATTCTGAGTGCAGAGTTTTTGATTATTGAACTGTTCTGAAAGAAGAAAAGTAATATGAAAAAAGCACCATATTTAAGCTGACCCATTCCTTAGTTTGTGTAAGGGGTCCAGGCTCAGCTTTGTGGTGACTTTTCTCACCTTATAGGACTGAATGACTGATCGCTCTTGCTGTCAAGTGCTCATGAGCCACCTAACTGCCTGGGATAGCTTCGAGATGTGTTAGGAGAATGCATGTTCTGGAGGATCCAATAGAATTGCTTTCTTTTTGTGAAGTGAACCCAGTGTGCTATTAGTGGTTTCCTTAAAGCATTGTGGAGTTGGCCTGAATGTCCAGGACAGGTGAGCAGATGTGGGTCAAGAGCACAGGATACAAATGCACATGTGGATACAGTAGGACAGTATTTGGCCTTCAGAAAGGAACTCTGCATTATACAACAACAGAGATGAACCTTGAGAGCATTGTGTTACGTGAAAAAGCCACTCACAGAAAGACAACCGCTGCCTGATTCCACTTGCAAATTCATAGGCTCAAGGAGTAGAACGCCAGTTGCCAGCTTCTGGGGGAAGGAAAATGGGAAATTACTAAATCAAGAGACATAAAGTTTTAGTCCAGCATAATAAATAAGGTCTAGAAATGAATTATACAGCACTGAACCTAGAGTCGGCACTTAAACATTTGTTAAGTGGTGAGCTGGGGTGTGTAGAGAGGGTGCTTAGCATGCAAAAGGCCCCTAGGTTCAATCTCCTTACAAAAAAAATTAATTGGGTAGACGTTATATTAAGTGTTCTAACCACAGTGAAATAAAAATGAAAAAGGATACTTCAGATTTGAGAATCTGATGAGTTTTCATTATGAAAGCAACTATGGTTAATATCCTGGTGCATTTCCAACTCAAGCAGTTATACTCCCAGCACCCACACTGTCCCTGTAACTTTTCATTAGGAGATGTGGTTGGCCTTTCTCTGTGGCTGCTAAGTTGTGTTTAGCACAGGTGTGTCCTACTCATCTTGTGGCCCAAAGAACTGGCATTCAGTATGAAAACTGCAGCTTTAGTGTTCTTATATAAATACATTATGCAATAAAGTTATTGCTCCTCACTCTAGCTTCTCTTCAAATAATTTCTAAAAGTTGGGTTAGATTTGATGACCATGTACAGAATTTCTAGCCAGTACTATGTCTTGATAAACCATTTAATAGTTCTAACTTTATTATCTTTCATTTATCAAGTGTCCTATCTTTGAACTTGAAGTAAAATCTGTTATATCATCTTCTGGTTTTGTGACTTCAGCTGCTGGATCCAAAGCTTGTCAGAGATGATTGTTTGAGCTTCCGAATGACAGGAAATGTCAGTGAGTTGGACAGAGAAATCCACCAAGTCTCACCCAGTTCCAGAATCTCAGAGTTGTGGGTTTCTTCTCTGAGTATAGCTTTGCCCCATGGTGTTCGGAAGGCGCATTGACACAGCTGCTAATTCTCCTCCTGGTCTCCTCCTCTCACAAGGCCTCTCGTCTTCCGTGCCACCATCATCCGTGCTCTTGGCAATGAGCACCACACCGAGAGAGTGGATCAGACCTCCCAGAAGACCAGAATTTCCGGCTGGAGCACTCCTAATTTCCTTTGCCACCCATCTCGCAGACTGCTTAATCTAGTCAAGTTTTTTTTTCTTTTTTTTGGTACCAGGGATCAAACTCAGGTCCTTGTGCTTGCGAGGCAGGCACCAGAACTACTGAGCTAAATCCCCTGCCCTAATCTATTCAAATTTAAAAAAAAATTATTTTAAATCTTTTGGCACCATTTAAAATTTTTACTCCTTATAGATATTAGTAATTTATTTATTATACATAATGCTGATTTTAAAGGAAATTGCTGAAATTTAGAGAAAAAATGTTTGCTTGAAGAATCCTAGATATGTTTTTTTATTATCCTACCTACTTTTATTAATAAGCTTAGCTTTATAGGTTATATTTCTAGCTGTGTCTGATTCCATCAATTTTTTGGCTCAGTTTGGAGATAGAAACAAAAATTGGTTTACTTCTTTTGAAGAATATGAAGAGGATATGTAAATTAAATACTTTTGCTTTTTTGAAAAAAAACCATAATGGAGGCTTTTTGTACTATTCTTGTTTGTGATTGTGTTTACTGTTATCAGTTAATATGTCAGCCACCTGTAGATAAAGAGAGCACACCTGTGCCTTAGCACCTGCTATGTCCTAGTCTCAGCTGGACATTGGACAAACGATTGCTCATCAAATCCCCCCAACAACTGTGTGACACAGACATTTAGACCTCTGTTTTACAAATGTAAAATCTAAGGTTCACAGTCCTTTGTGAATTCTGGAGTTGGATTGGAACCAGGTCTTTCCAAACCTCCTGCTTAGTATTGCTGAATCCTGAGGGCTAGAAATGTGTAGGAAGAGGTTTGCATATCCTCTTCCATTCTCTGTTGGGTCTGGTTTAATTCTCTGCATAAGAACAGATTGTAGGTGGCTGCTCTAATTAAAAGGTTAAAATGCATCTGCTTGCCTGTGCAGGTGATGAGGCACGAGACCACTGATTGAAGTGTCACACTCTTACTAGCTGAGTGGATCAGGGCAGTACCTACCCTCTCAAATTGTCAATTGCCTTATTTGAGCAGCAATAATAATTATAATTCTCACGAGGAATGAATGAGGTAACTTATGGAGAGATTTCAGTGTACAACCCATGGAGTAAAAATAGGGCTTTGCTAATGTTAAATGATAATGAAAATTATGAGGACGATAATGATAATTATAAACCAGATGTTGCATAGGTCTATATAGCCATGGGAATTTAAATATGAAGCCAAGAATTTAAATGGAGTTGGAGGAAAAAAAATTGTAATTAAAGTTTTCTTAAGGACTGAGGTAAATTGATAAAGATTAAGAAATCATGAGAAATAAATTATTTCTAGTTTATTAGTGTGAGGACTTTTTTTGGATGTGTGAATTATTTCTCTAATCCATGTAACTTGAGCAGAGTATGCATGGGTTTCTGCTTTTCATATCTTTCTTTTTCTTTTCTTTTTTCTTTCTTTTTTTTTTT
>NW_022900917.1:41273409-41292815 GCF_012274545.1 Fukomys damarensis
TTTTTTTTTTTTTTTTTTTTTTTTTTTTTTTTTTTTTTTTTTTTGGTATGGGGGATCCAACTCAGGATCTTACACTTGTGGGGCAGGCGGCAGAAACTCCGAGCTAAATCCCCAGCCCTTGTCATATCTTTTAATACAGAGAAACTTAAGGGAAGGCAGAAAGGAAGGTGAAGAACTAATTACTTCTTCACTTATAGAGACCAGGAGAAATCCAAGTGATTTTTAGGTCTTGGTGTAGGGTGATGGGGCACAGTTGTGGGTTCATGGTGTTTTTTTTGTGGGTAACTGTGCTCTTACATACCTAGCTGTAATGGCCTGATGGCAGAAATACTTTCAAATATGTATATTAAACAACATTTTTATAATTAAATATCAGTTTCAATAAACATTGATACTTCATTGATTGCTATCTTTTCTCTTAGTCTCTCTTTTCTTTTTTCATCTGCCCAAGGCTGGTTTTCTTTAGGCTTCAGTGATTGAGAACACATTACACCTCTCATAGTTTCCTGTTTTTTAAAATTAACAAGTTTCATAGCTAATCAGAGATCCCTTTTATCTCTCCAGCTCTGTAATTCTACAATTTTTGTAGTAAGATATTATTTGTGACTCTCAGGCTAGCTAGCAGTTTAGACCATGCATTTACAAAGTGTTTGCCTTGCTTGACATCAATCTCACACTGATGTATGAGTTACCAAAAACATGTTATTTGGAAGGCTACCGTGCCTTCCATTTGTTATATGACGGTACCTGGCCTCTTGCACTAAGGCGAGTGCTGTGTACAGTAAGTAGCCTTTGTGTAGTTGTTGTTCCCATCATGGATTCATTTCTGCCTGATAGGAGATTGCTTACTCTTATTCAGGTTTAAACATTTGCACACTTATCAGCTTCTAATTTGTTTTCTGGAAAATGGATGATGAGCAAAGAAGACATTCTTGTAAAAAAGATTTCTTCTTAACTATGTCAGCAGCTTTCTCTTTTGTTCCACGACCGCCTTTTCCGCTAGCGACTTTTCATGAATGCCTACTTCCTTTCATTGCTATTTGTATTTGTTGCCTGAATTAATTTTCTTCAAACTTTTCCTATAGTTATCATTTCTTTGTACCAGACACCATGACCTCTTGAGAAAAGCACACATAATCAAGGGTGCCCATGGTTCCTGAATTCAGGAAAGCTATTCCTTCAGTCAGTGTGATTTGAGCGTCTGCTGATGTTTTCCTTGGGTTCCTTTCCTCAACTGGACCCGCTCTGAAAGAACAGACACTCGGAATCTGTTGCTGTTGTAAAGCAACGCTTTGTAGGTGAACACGTGGCTGGGGTGACCTGTGCCACTGCTTAGTGATAGTAACATAATCATTGAAGATCAACCCTGGTGCATTAACAGACGTTCCAAAATAGTTGTTGAGTGGATGGATTGTTAATGGATGGATTAATGAAGGATCTGCTTTTAGCTTTAGGTAGTATTGTCTCCGTAATGCATAAAAGTGGTGGCACAACTGGGCATGGTGGCACACATCTATAGTCCCAGAACTTGGGAGGCTGAGGCAGGAGGATTGCTGCAAGTTTGAGGCCAGTCTGGGCTACATAATGAGTTCAAGACCAGCCCAAACTACATGGTGAGACTGTCTAAAAAACAAATTGGTGATACAGTGACAAAACTGGGGATTTAGCTTAGTAGCTCCACAGCCTGCCTTGCAAACACAAGGACCTGAGTTTGAAAAAAAGAAAAGAAACAACAACAATGGAGCCGCGGTTATGAATATCATGGAGTGACTTCCATTCTTCTGTGGGTCCCCCCAGGTGCCTGCTGGCCCCTGCTCTTCACTGCCATTTCATACTTTTCTCCTCAATCCTGTCTCCTTCCTTACCTTTCTTCCTTTTTCTAATTGTCGGCTGAGTTGATTTTCTTTCATAATTTTCCATATTGTACCATTTCTTGGTGTCAGGCACCTCATAGCAAAACAAAATCCACCACATTTGATTGTGAATCCTTATCCCATTCTTATGTGCTCACAATGATGCTATTAATTTGGTACCGACAAGTATTTTCTATATTTTACACTTAAAGAGATGGATAATGTTTGAAGTGAAGGCTGTATTAATTATCCTGATTCAGTCATTTCACAATGTGTATATATGTATGGAAGTATCATGTTATACCTCATATTTGTAAATTATGTGTTAATTAAGTATACTAGGGTTAGGTGTATAGCTCAGTATGATGCATGATTAGTATGTGGGAGGTGCTGGGTTCAGTCCTGTCAGCAAAAATAAATAAAATCAAGCAAAATAAAACAAATTGTGGCTCAGATTTGCTAAGACACAGAGCCAAGCACTCATATTTTAAAGAGGAGAGGGAGGAGTTATATGGGTTTAGAGTTGCTGAACCCAGATGGAAGACTAGGCCCATAGTGTTAAAGTAGAGGGTAAAATTTGGGTGGGCCAGAGAATTTGATAAAAAGTATTGAATCTGAAACAGCTTCCTTTATGTTTTGGTGTAAAGCCAAAAATAACTGGAGGTGGCTACTTTCTGGTACATAGCTTGAGTTCTCTAAAATGGACACATCACTCTGGAGAATATTCCTCTTAGCTTCATTTTTAATGTATACTGCTCACAACTTTTTTCTTTTCTCTCTCAGACCTTCTCTGACCATGCCCCACAGGAATCTGACAGGAAGCTGCAATGTGAACTGCGGTTGTAAAATACACGAATATGAGCCTGTGTGCGGGTCTGATGGGATCACGTACTTCAACCCTTGTCTGGCTGGCTGTTTTAACAGTGGCAATCTTAGCACGGGGGTGAGTATACTTCCTAAATTCCTCTTCTGTTGTTAATCCAATATCCTGTGGCAAGGATGTGAGTGAATTCATAGGCAACCACAATGATTTCATCCCCCTTTTCAGGGCATCCCACCTAACCTACCCAGTACCTCTGACAGACACCCAATGCAAAGACAGTTATACAGCACTATCATTTTTTACCAGGGCTGACAAAAAGTGATGCACGTGTGGAGATTTGGTTCCATTTCAGCCCTGTCCTATTGTATGTATCGAGCCAACTCAGTGAAACTTGAGAAGGCTGTGCTCTGGCTTTTCCATTTGATCCTCTGACAGGGCCCTTGTAATGGATTTGAAGGTCAAGGTGGCCACAGTTGGTGCTGATGGAAGAGACTAGGAGAGCACCGCCCCTGGTCCAAGTCTGGAAAGATCAGCAGTGGCCATTTTTTCATAAACGGGCAGTTCACTTCAACCTTTATTTAAAACTTTCAGAGTAAGGATATTTCTGTCAATTCAAGAATAGGCTATTTTGAGAATTCCCTTCCCTGTGAAATATAAATAGGCTGTGATAATGTGGAAGAGGTTTGCATATCCTACTCCATTCTCTGTTGAGCCTGGTTTAATTTTTGCATAAGAATAGATTGTAGGTGGTTGCTTTAATTAAAAGGTTAATATGCATCTGCTTGCCTGTGAGACCACTGAGTGAATGTTTTAGGTATTTTAGAGATGCAGTGTTTCATTCTGAGATTGAAACTAGAGTGATAATTTGAGAATTCCTGTTGCTAATTTCCGGCACATAATTGGTGAGCTTCTGTGTGTGTGAGACTGTCCTGGCTCAGGGTGAGAGAGTTCTTCCTGGAGGTCGGCCTAGTCCTCGGGGGCATAGTGCTTGTTCTTTGAACCCCAACAGAGATGGTGAAATGGGCCCAGCCTCACACCTGTTCATCCTGCTGCTCTCAGTGGGCCTCAGCTCAGCCGGTTTCCCTTCAGTGATAAGCAGCGGTCTAGGCTGCATCAGCATTGTGGAGGTGATGCCAAAGAAAGTTTCATTTTCCACTTTTGTATTTGTTTTCGGTGGGAATTTTGGTAGTTAACTGCAAGGATTGGATGTCTTTTGCTCTTCTGTATTTTTGGTCCCTTCGGACAATTCTTGGTTGTAGCAGTAGTGAGTCACAGATATTTTGTTGGAAAAAGTGAAGAAGGGGTTTAGGGCTCAGCAGTGTTTCCAGACAGCTGCCCTGAATAGAGTTCAGGAGTAGCTCAGGGCAGCAGCCACCCTCAAATTATATTCGAGGGGCGGTGTCGTTACGTATCTGTGGGCAGAGGCCTCCAGGTAATAAAAAAGGCTTTGAAGCTGGAGCAGTCTGTGGTGCTGAGGCCATCATGCTTGCATTCTGATTTATTTACTAGACATGAACTTTAGGGCCGAGCAGTGTGGTACTAGTTGCTCTGGAGAGTAGGACTGAGTCAAGTACTTGGAGAGCAGAGTTGTGCAAAAGTACTGGGGCAAACACAGACAAAGCTCAGCGTGGAGTTCTTGTTGCCGAGGATGGAATTGGCGAGCCCAAGAGTTCTCTGGTGATCAAGGCATAATACACTTATGACTCAACAAGCATGCGGTAGGAGAATATCGTAGAAATACTGAGTGCTCCTCATAGAAGTTTCAGTTTAGACTTTTGACCAGCAGAGTCTGGTAACACGGTACGTACACTGAGCCCTTCGTGTCATTAGTGAGGGCCATGTTTTCGGTGAAGTTTTTGCATTTTAAAAAATACCCGTTATGAACCACCTGCCTCGCAAGCACAAGGTCCTGAGTTCGAGCCCCTGTACCAAAACCCAAAACAGAACAAACAAAAAGCACAGTTATTTTAGAGCGTGTTTACTTTCTCTTACTATTTCTGCGTCACGTTTTGCTTTCGATTGTCTGTCCTCACTCTGCCACTTAGATTCGGAATTATACCGAATGCACCTGCGTCCAGAGCCGACAAGTGATCACGCCGCCCACCGTGGGACAGCGCAGCCAGCTCCGCGTGGTCATAGTCAAAACGTATCTCAACGAGAACGGCTACGCCGTGTCGGGGAAGTGCAAACGGGCCTGCAATACGCTCATCCCCTTCTTAGTGTTTCTGTTCATAGTCACCTTCATCACCGCGTGCGCCCAGCCGTCAGCCATCATAGTCACACTCAGGTGAGATCGGCAGGGGCTTCTGGCAGGTGGCGGTCCGAGCAGCGTCAGGAAGGGAAGGGACGACTGTAAATTTTTATGCCCTAGAATTTTCTTTGGTTGGGTTCTGGTCCTGTTGTTTAGGGAAGCATCATTTGGGCGCTTTCTGTTGCGTGCCCAACAAGGTCGGTCCTCAGGAGTGGAAAACCGTCTCTGTGTGAGCTCTGAGAAGCCGGAGCCCAGAGGAGGGCAGAAAGTAATTTGGCGAAGTTGCTAAATCACGCGCACCACAGAAGCCGCGATCCCCAGCCTCGCAGATCGTTAGCACCGAGCGCCCAGGATCCGTGACCACTTATGCTGGGCCTGTATTCCGTAATGCTGGCTTCATTTCACTGCGGTTTAAATCTTGGCGTTGGATCAAGGGAAGGGCAGAGTGGGAAATGTTATTTTTGCTACACACTCAGGCCGTGCTTGCTTTGCTGTATTGTATTATCCCGTGTGGTTTCTTCTTCATGGAAGGACACGGCAGCTCCTTTTGCCCTATTGGAGATGCCGGCACTGACACATTCGGATCACTGTGCTGGTGTTTGCAGTAAAGGTTTCGGGGGCAGTGGTGAAGCACCAGGTTCACACAGTGAGGCTGTGAGGAAGGGAGTCAGCCTTACTTCTCTCTGGCTCCTTGGAGCCTTGCAGCGATTGCGCCGGGCAGGAATCATGTGCTGAGGTGACGACTACGAGGCGTAGAACCGGGACATTGCTGTGAAACAGGAAGGATTCGGGGAAAACACAAGAGTATGGGTCTTCGGAAATTCTCCATTGTATACCTAGAGCTCTAGGATGAGGCACTTCATTATTTTGTTTGCCTTGGATGGGATGTTGTTACATTGCTCAGGCTGGCCTCAAATCCTGGCCTCAGTGATCCTCCCCCTCGGCCTCCCAGGTAGCTGGGGCCACAGGTACGCATGGCCGTGCCCCACTCATCACTTAAGAGGCCGTGGGAACCATTAATAATTTTACTTACTTAATGATCGAAGCTTTGCATTTTGGTTCTACAAGAGATGCTAAATGGGGGCCACCCATTTTATAGTGCTCAAACATAGCAATTGACTTCTAACCCCAAATCTCAGAAAATTAGGCCTCTAATCTCTGCTAATTGCGAAATCAATAGGTTCCAGGCTTCCTGCCATATGGGAATTACTTCAGGCATAAATTTTAGGAAAAGGAAAAAGTGCCATTTGGAGGAGCTCATTCTTTCTCTGACTTTTGACTTGATTTTTTTGGATCCATGCTTTGTTTTTGTTTTTACGTCTTCCTAACTGGAATTACGGGAGTGATTTCCATGGACACATCTACCATTCTGGAAAGTGCAAATAGAAAGAGGATGTGATTTTTAAGATAAAATATGAATTATTAAAACAGATTTTGAAGGCCCAACTAAAGCTGCTTATGCCTCTTTGGCCAAGAGCCTTTGACCTACCACTAATATTTACATAGAAGCAATTAGAATGAATTGAATTGGTTTTGGTGTCTTCGCCAAGGAGATCTCTGTTTTGGGATTTAGCTGTCCCCAACCTTGCTTGGCTGATGTTACTAGATTCTAGTGAGTTAAATATTATGGTACCGCATTTCTTTAGTCACAGGCTCTGTGTAAAGTGAGCTCGAGTTGGCATCTGTTTTCTTGGGGCTGCTGTGTAGTAAAAACCCGTCCTTCTTTCCCTGCACTGTAGGTCTGTGGAAGAGGAAGAGAGACCTTTTGCGCTGGGGATGCAGTTTGTCTTGCTGCGAACACTTGGTAGGTCCCTGAATTTCCAAGCATGCGGTTCCTCTTTTGCAGCTGTGCATTGTCCTTTAAAAATGGCAGTCAAATCATTTGTTACTAGGCATAGCTAGGAATTTACGGGTTTGGGGTGAGGGCACACTTCCTTATTTTCAGATTTGAGCTAAAAGCTGACAAGTTCCTTTGATGAAACAGAGAAACTAAATCGACTTTGGATTAGTTTCCTTTTGCCTGTGAGCATAAACTTGGGCAACATCCTAGAGATCTCTAGAGTTTTATACAGCAAGAAATACAAAATCAAGAAATTTGTAGTGGGTTTGTTATCCTGGCATTTTGGTAACTTTATGCCTTCTTAACATGAAAGTGAGAGACATGTAAAACTTTAAATTGTGAAACTTTCAGCTTCTGACTTCCTTATAGTATTTTTACTGGACTGAGCAAAGAGTACACTTGTCAAATTTTCTGAGGAAAACAACATTCTAAAAACAAAAAAGTGATAGAAGTACCCTGCAGGTTTTGCTCATGGCAAGAAAAGCTCATTAGGCTATGTGGCTGTGACTGGAATGCATGCAGAATGGTTTGTTCAAACACATATCACCCCCTGAAGGCTTGGGAAGATGGATGGGAAGTGGCCTGTTGCCTGGATCGATTTCACTGTATTGTTGGTTGACTTCCTAATCACCAAGCTTATTTTTTCTTTCTTAAGTGGCAGCTTGTTATTTTTTCAGCTGCTGTTTTTTCCCCAGTAATCAGTACTATTGTTCCTAGGACCCCCCAAAATAGTTTTGTTTGTTTGTTTGTTTGTTTTTGGTGCTGGGAATCAAACTTGGAACCTTGCACTTGTGAGGCAGGTGGTGGAACTGCTGAGCTAAATCCCCAGCCCACCAAAAAAAAAAAAAAGTTTTGAATCAATTTTAGTATTTGAAGGGTGAAACACTTTTAAATGTCATGGCCCTGCCCTTGGAAGCATTCTTCTTCTCTGGAATTCTCAGTTTGTCGCATCTGTGGTTGCTGGCTCAGTTCACAAATGAGCACTTTTCCAGTAAGCCCCAGAGGGACAGTGATTCTAGTTCTAATGGGTGCCTTGTCTTTCTGATACCGACAAGAAGGTACTGTTTTAAAATGTGTTAGTCAAAACAAATCCTGACATAAATACATAGTTAAAACTAGAAAGTGTTATTTTCAAAGAAAAAAATTGATTTCCCAAAGGGATGGGTGAATAAGGAGAAGAAAAAAGTAATTTGTTCTTGTTTGCACTGCCCCTCTTGGATGCCACAGTGTGGGTTACGTGGTTTTGACCTAGAGGGAAAAGTAAGGCAGCAGATGCCTCCTGCAGCACCAGGGATAAGGGAGGAGCGCACACCAACCATCTGCCACTTCATTTAACTTTATCTTGTGTGTTTTTTTTTTTTTTGTGAGACAGGGCGTCACTAGGTAGTTGAGATTGACCTGGAACTCATTATTGAGCCCTGGCTGGCCTTGAACTCACAGCGATCCTCCTGCCACAGCCTCTCCAGCCTCTCGAGGGCTGGGATTACAGGCGTGTGCCACCACGCCGGCCTCATTTAACTTTATCTTAATTTCTGTTGATTGGAAATTGGCTAACAAGCCAGTTTCATTTCCTCAACATTTCAAAGCAAAGGAATTTTTAGTACTTACATAGCTTTAAATTTTAATTGTAGCGATGGATCTCATTTTCACAAAATATAGCTTATTTAGGAATGCACCACAGATTTCTGGTCTGCTAACCTGCACATCCTCTCTCCCTCGTTCCCTCTCTTTTCTTCTTCCCTTGTACCCGTCACTCCTCCTGTACACCTTTGCTGAGCAGGCATGGGCTACCCTGATAGGTTCTTGGGCTGCGAACCCTAAAAGGCGTGGCCCTGCCGTGGGGGACCTCGTAAGATATCAAGTTGTCAAATGGATTTAAATAAATGCCATGTGATCGTTAACAGTGTGGAGGTGTACACAAAACATGACGGGGCCTGAGGGCTTCTGAGTGAGAGCACTGTCAAGGAGGGGCAGGATTTTGCAGGCGAGGCTGTGGACATGTTGGTGAGGGGAGAGGCCCGCGGTGAGGCCTACCTACCAGGCAGGCTTGCCTGTGGGATTAAAGAACTGTCCTTCGCACGGCCCAGACACCAAAGCTATGCTGTGCTGTAAGCTTCAAAGGTGAATTTTATGCCGTGGTGGCTTCCATACACAAGTGCCTTTGTGAACTCACCTTTAGATGTGGTGTCTGGCTAGTAGGGGGAGCCAGCACCAAACTCCACCTCTTCCTGCATCCAGGGACTGGGACTCAACCCACAAAAACTGGGTGTTACTGCCCTTGGACAGGCACTAAAGGGTTCCAGCATGGCTTCTTAAGTATTTAGTGACAAAATCTACTTTTACATTTACGGAGATTCTCTAACGGAGTTTTTGGCAGATAGACATTTTTTTCCAGCTTTATTCACATATATACAAACAACAGACGATTTTATGACCCTAAATGTCAGTAACATGTTCTGAGTTGCAAATTAGAAGATTTCAAGTATTTACTTCTTTGAATGTTCTTATAATAAATTGTGATGAAACGATATACTTTTTAAAAAATCAAGTGACACAAGAAGTCACTCCCATCAGTTGTTTTTTGAGCGCTCTCCTTTGCTAATCTAAAGTCTGTTTTCTCTTGTAAAATGTGCTGAATCTATTTCCCTCTCTCCCCGCCCGTCCAGCGTACATTCCGACGCCGATTTACTTCGGAGCGGTCATCGACACCACCTGCATGCTCTGGCAGCAGGACTGCGGGGTGCAGGGCTCTTGCTGGGAGTACAACGTGACATCATTTCGTTTCGTGTACTTTGGTTTGGCGGCCGGCCTCAAGTTTGTTGGCTTTATTTTTATTTTCCTGGCCTGGTACTCCATAAAACACAAGGAGGATGAAGCGCAGAGGCAGAGGGCCCGAGAGCTGCCCCTCAGCACGGTGAGCGAGCTCGTTCGCCAGCCCCGCGGGGCCCAGAGGTACGCCCGGACTACCTCGTGCCCGGCCTTCAGTACCCAGGGCGAGTTCCCCGAGGACACCGGCCTGCAGAGGGGCGTCACTTCTGCAGCGCAGACCTACGCGGGACCCTTCCCAGAAGCAATAAGCTCCTCCGCAGAGCCGGGGCCCGTTGAGAGCCCTGCCGCCCTGTAGCCGCCCCCCGAAGCTGGAAAACCACTTGTTTTGTTGGTTGTCCGTGGAGAGCCCTGCCGCCCTGTAGCCGCCCCCCGAAGCTGGAAAACCACTTGTTTTGTTGGTTGAGTTGAATACGGCGACTTGAGAAACACCTGTGCCTTCTTTTCTTTCTTTTTTAACCTCTACACACACAATCCTCAATCCAACAAAACTCAGTATACACAGCCACTATCGACTGAGGGCTGGATACCTCAACCGGACTGGAGCCTTTCCCTCTCCCCGGCAAGGAGGAGGTCGGGTAGATCTGTTACCACTTCTGCTATGTTAGTTTGCTGCCTATGCTGTGGTGTGGGGTAAGGCTGAGGTCCTTGGTTAACACAACCGCGGGAAGGGCAACGCGTGCGTGTCACTAACATACACTCCAAACCGAGGTGAGCTTCACCGCGACTTTGCATTTGCAAATCCGAGTTTTTAGATTTGAACACCTACTGTGAGCTCTGCTACAAAGCACAAATGAATTTGCCTCAACTATGCAATTTGATTGGAAAAATGTAAGTGCAGCATGTCACCTTTGCTTTCAGAGAATAAAGCGGATTTGTTTTTGAAAGGAGAAAGCTGGACGTTCCCTAAAGTACTGTTAAGAGCATTTTAAGCCATAGCAGAGTTATCAATCAGGTAGAATTTTTCAAATGCTTCAAAGGAACCATACGCATAGCATGATGAAAGGTATGGCCGCATCATTCCATAAGACCTTCTCTGTAAGTCTGTCTGCCTGTCCTAGAGGCTGCTGAATCATAGATCTGATAGCTGGAACGTAAACTTCAGCATTTCATCAGGGGGGCTTTAAAGCTAGTGTGCCAAGCAGTATGGCCAGAAACTGTAATTTGAAATATATAATATGGAAGCGGATGGCTTTCTCATCCAAGGAATTGCTGTCAAAATCCCCTTGCCTCGTAAGGGCCCACATAAAAGCGATGAAGAGTTCCAACTTTGACATTCAAAGTAGTTGAAAAAGGAATTTCAAAGGTAATATGGATTCCCACCACAGCATTTTATTTATAACTTTAAAGTACTGGGAATTCTGTATTCTCCCCCACCTCTTTCTCCCCCCTCTCTCTTCCTCTTCTTCCTGTTCCTCTTCTTTCTCCTTCTTCTCCTCTTCCTCCTCTGCCTTCTCCTCCTCCTCCTCCTCCTTTTTGGTACAAAAAATTGCTGTGGCTGTCCCTAAAAATGAAATAATGACATCAGGAAGGCTTTCCTTCGGATATGAAAATCACTTTGAATCCAGAAGGCAGACCTGCGAGCCAGATCCAGAGTAAGATCCTTAGTAGAGAATTATTTAAAATAACCCAGCTCATCACATTAAATCACATTTTATCAGAGATCCAATCATTTTATATACTATCCTTTTTGATTCCCTGTCTGTATCCTTCCTACAGCAATTCTGAGGTAGGATTTTTCTGTTCCTAAACGCCCTTTGGGTTCGTTATCTGCCATTCCTCACGGAATCTCCCAGCATATCACTTTGACGGAGTTACTGTGTGGGATGCTTTCTACCTGGTTCTTAAAGTAGATACCTTCTGCAGCACTAATAGACCAGCACAAGGTGACTCAAGGGTCCCAGAGCCAATGGAACTGTGGGCTGTTTCTGCCAAGGAGCCCATACTCATCTGTGTCTTAATTTGAGGCACTGTTTATACGTTCCTGTGGGACAGAAGTCATGACAAATTCTCCCACAATTGGGGCTTTTTGGCTTCCCTCCTCACTTGGTCACACAGATAAAATTTTGTGAATTTCCCAGTACAATGTTGTTTTCCTCTCTGCCTAGGAATGACCTTGATCAAGTGGTCCTCTTGGTTGTGGCCAGCTTGTGGGGAGAGTAATCACTGTCAGACTGACACATGTCTGTAAGGGGTGAAGCTCGTGGCTCAGGCGACAGGTGCGCTTGCCCTTGGCTCCTAGGCTGCACGCCCAGGGAGGCGAGCAGTCTTCCTTGGCTCTGATTGAAAGTGTGTTGGTAGCTGTCAAACTCTGGTCAGTGTGAGGACATTGAAGATTTTCAGGAAAAGTTGCTGATTAACCCAGTCTCTACTTGGGGATTCAGTGTTCCTCTTCACCCTCTCTGGATGACCTGGATCCTTTAGAAGGGAAAATATTCCTTAGTGCTGGAGCTAAAGCTATGTAGGCAGAGGAGGGGTGATCATTTCTTAAGTTTTTCTCTGATCATTAAAACATTTTGAGCCAGGGATTTAGCTTAGTGATGCCACTGCCTGCCTCACAAGCGCAAGGTCCTGAGTTCGATCCCCGGTACCCCCTCCCCCCAATTTTTTTTCATTGAGTGACTTTGGGGAAGGCTGGCAGTGCTTTTTGGTGCTATGATTGTTGAAGTCACCAGGGGAAATTAGAGAGATTCCCGCCTTTCTCTTGTGCAGTCACCCACCTAGCAGGCACTGACTGGGCACCGATCTACTGATTCCCACCTCTTGGGATGATTGGGTTAGAAACTGGCCTGCCATGTCCCCCATGGTATTCGTATTGTCCTTTCTCGTCCTTGTTAATAACAGGTGTGCCATTAATGTGCTGGTGATGTAGAATAAGTAGTAAAAGTTATGAAGGAATGAAGTTTTGGAATATGTACCAATTAGGAATTGCTCCCAAAATGCTTTGGGCTGCGGTAGTATCATTGGAATTACCTAACCAACTAAGTGACTATTTTGAGGATGATGGTATTTAATTGTGTATATAAGATCTTATATGTTTGCTTATAAATTGGCTATGATACTTTATAGTTATGGCTCCCGTAGACATTTTAATTGTCAGTGCATCTTGGCTTTAGATTCCTTGTTTTGGCAAAAGGTCATCTTGTTCCTCTTTCCATTCTGTAAATTAATGTATTATTTGGCTCTAATACACAAATATATTATTCTTGAGTCCAGCCTATTAATTTGGAAACTCAAAGGGTGTAGGGTAGGTGGTTGGAAGCACATTCTGTAGGTTGACTTGGTCCGTTCTAGTAAACAGTCCCGCTGGGCATGGCGGCTCCTGCCTGTAATCCCAGCCCCCTGGGAGGCTGAGGAAGGAGGATCACGAGATCTAGCCCAGTCTGGGCAAGTTAGCTACTCTGAGACTTGGTTGTAAAGTAGCCTGGAGGTGTAGCTCAGTACAAAGGCCTCAGGTTCAATGGGAGGGGGCAGGGAAAGGGGGGAGGGAGGAAGATCAAAAGTCATTCAGAATCACGGTGTCACCATGTTGGGAGTGGAGAGAAAGGAGGATCAGAGAGGAAATTAGCCATCCCTGCAGAGCATTTTGCAAGTATTTACTTCATATTATTCATTTGAATCCTCTTAACTTTTAATATGCTGGTGTTTTTTGTTTCCTTTTTTTGTTTTGGTGGTGCTGGAGATTAACCTGGGTACTTACATGTGCTAAATGTGTGTTCCATCACTTCACTGTACCCCAGTTTTATTTTCCCTTCCTTTTTTGTTCACTTCTCTTTCTCTGTCTCTATGTCTCCCTATCTCTGTCTGTCTCTCTCGTCTCCAGATTCGGACCTGAGCCTCAGAGAGGCAAAGTCACTTGTTTAGGATTGCACAGAGTGACGGCGTGGGGGGAGATGTGGGTTTCTCTGGCTTCATTTTCACTTCTTACATTAAATAATGCAGAAAGTGGTTTTTGGTTAACAGAGGCAAAGGGCAATTTTATAATAGTGAGGTTAATGCATTTCATTTTTTGATGCATTAGTTTCTGAAGACTAGAGATACTATTCTTTCCTTGTATAAATAGAGAAAACAAAGCTGTAGGAAACCCCTTTAGGAAGCATCAGCATTTAATGTTTAATTAGATTTTTATGGTAAATTTCATTTATTTAGCTAACTAATATTAAAAAGTGTCATAACATACCTCAAATATTTACTTATAGTTTATATTTAATATAGAACAAATCCAACTTTGGTGTTAATGTCAGCAAAGCTTCTGAAATGAAATGTATGGGACATGGTCGTTCAGATTTGTTGAATCTGAGCTTTGGGGATTTTAGGTCTTTTTCTCTTTCTTTCAGAAGGTTACTATTTCCCTTAGCTTTGGGGGCAGATAGGAGTTCCAAGATTCCCTGTCAAGACCTACAGTGAGCATACACAAGATCCACGGCGAGCCACTGGCCCTGGTTGCTGCCTTGCGGACTGGGACGGCAGGGTGCACGAGGGAGAGCAGCCCTCAGAGAAGGGACCCTGGCTGGGGGTTGGGGAGGTCATGTCCTCTGTGTGTTCCCCAGCCACCCAGAAGATTCCTCAGGCCACAATCCAGCTTGTGTTGTGTGGACCTGAAACACCGTAGGTGAAACAACGTGAATGCGGCTGTCGGGACACAGCGCACATTGAGCTTTCCGAGCAGCAGACAGATACCAAGACACTGTATTGATGCCACAGTGGCCTAGGCTGCAGCTCAGCTAGTGTTCTGATTGACGGACACTTAGGGAACCTCTGCACGCATGGTGTTTCCTCCTCCATCCTAAGGGAGCGTGTGGCTGGCAGGCAAAGTTCATTGCCGTGTGCACTTTATCTTTTCTGTCTCTTCTCTTTTCTTCATTTTCCAAGATGTTGCTGCTGTGTCTGTCCCAGACTTCAGGTTACACTGGAATCAGATCTCTCTGTGTGTAAAAAGGGTTCACTGTAAGCACGTCATTGCTACTCAGCCCTAGGGAGGGGTCCAAGGTGATGGAAACCCTCCTTAGCTGTTTGCTTTTGAAACATTAGAAAAATGCCGTGGTGCTAAAAGTATTCAATGATGCATGTTCACTACTGAATTCACAGTATTTCACTGATAAGGGGCTGCATGTGCTCAGCATTTTGGAGTTCTGGAAAAGTTCCCAGAAGACAAGCACCCATCACTCTTATTTCAGCAATACAGGAGTGTACGAGGGCATGCTTTTCTGTGAATAACTCGAGTGCTTTTGGTATTTAGTGTAGCAAGAAGGATCAGATGCTAAAAATAATTTCAGAGAGAGGTAGAACCATTTCAGATATGTTTTTCTGCAGAAAGTGTACACCCATATGGGGTGTTTCTGGCAGTGAGGTTTTAAAGGTATTGTCTTTTTCTGGTAGTCTATTATATAGGTTAGAATTTAAAGAGAAAATGTCACTGGAAACTAATTTCAATGATGTATTAAACCAAAGGGGTGAACAAAAGAAGCTTCAAGTTTATATGTAGAGTTGAAAAATAGAAATAATTGGTAAGATTTGGCATGGGGCATTTTTCTTAAAATAAATATACCTCTATAAAGCCCCAAATGTTAATGTTGCTGCATGAAGCTGGATGGCCAGCCCCTAACATTTTAGCTTAAGGAAATGGAATAAAGAAACTGGCATTGGAGTCTCCGTGGAGAGTGCGATCAGGATGCCTGTGTTTTTCTGTGTAGAGGTGCGCTTGTGACAAAGGGCTGTTTTGAGTTGTTACATAAAGGAGTTTGATTTTGTGATTTTAAGATGAATATTTATTCAGAGACCTGTTAGGGTTAATTTAAAAGATGTATGACTTCCTTGTGTTCAATGAAATTGATTGTCAATGTACCGATAAACCCTGGTTTACAATATCTCGAATACTTGATCATTGAATATTAAGGAAAAAAAGTTTAAAAAAATGAATAAAGTGTGTGGCATTGAAATTAGTTTGTCTCTGGATTTTTATTGTTTGGAGAGAAAAAGCAGTGCCTGTGTGATTTCCTACTTCTTGCTCAGTATTAATTCCTTACCTAATTGTTAACTTTGTCTTGAAGCAGAAGTTTCAGTGGTAAGCTGTTAGGGTTAGCGTTTTCAGAGCCTGTGGTAGGTAGCACATTCTAAACTGAGTCACCGAAAAAAGAATTTCAAGTTGTTCATTATTTATTAAAATTCAAGATGGACTTTCAGACTGCAGAACTGTGTGCCTTGCATATGTTTGTTAGGTTATGCTTGAATAACCTGATACCCACATCTCTGTGGCTTCCAAGCACACAGCCTGTTGTCATCCACAGTGCATGTCCGTTGGAGTTCGGTCCACAGTCTCCCAGGGACCCAGCAGCACTGTCTGGAGCCTCCGGAGCTGCTTTTGGTTGCTGGCGGGAGGAAAGGAAGAGCCAGGAAGTGGCTGAGGGCTGTTTCCTTTCTCAGCCTGGAAGTAGCTCCCATGTCATCAGCCTGCACTGGTGTCATGGTTTGCCTAACTGCCCGGCACCCTGAAAATAAAGGGGAACAAATGGTGTGTGGTTGATTGTGATGGGTTAAGGATGATTTCCAAAGGAGTCCAACTCATTATTCTAAAAGTTAGTAAATAAAGGGAAAATCTTCAGCACACACACAAACGCACCAGTGATTCCCAAAGGCCACAAATGAGTTAGTAGGTCAACAGTTGAGTTGAAAATCTCCTTCCCAAATCCATTGGGTGACAGGATAATTGTTGGTTGCTAAAATGGCCCAGATCCAGTGCTCTGAGACAGGAGCAAGAATTTGGGCTTAGACCCCACCCAGGGAGAAAATGTATGGATTTAAAACAAAGTATGTTATGCATTTATACATATATATGTATGTAAATATATGTATATAAGTACACATGCATGGCTATATATGTGCACATACACATCTCTGAGGTTCAGTATGGCTTCTTAATGCATGTATGCAATGTAATGATCAGATTAGAGTAATTGGCTTATCCATCGCCTTAAAAGCCTATCATTTTCTTTGTGTTGAGAACATCTCCTTTCTACTAGTTTTTCGAAACACATAATGAATTGTCTACAGTAGTCACCCTACTGTGCTGTAGAGCATTAGAAGTTATTCCTCCTGCTCAGCACTGTGAGGTTCTGGGTTCAACCCCCAGTGTGGACGGGGTGTGCGAAAGACCCAATAAAAGGAAATGATTCCTCCTCTCCAACTGCAGCCTGTTTCTGTTCCGTCCTCTCTCCATCACACCCTCAAAACCCTGGCCTCTTGTGACCACTATGCCCCTCTACTGTTATGAGATCACCTTTTTCTGTTTCCACACATAATGGAGAACATGTGGTACTTGTCTTTCTGTACCCGACTTATTTCACTTAGCGTAATGTCCTGCATTCCCTCCAAAGCACTGGATTTGGACATCTCTGCTGACAGCAGTATTTTCTAAACACACTGGCACCTCTTACTTTTGGGTGAGAGGTGGAAGGAGGTAAAAGAGACATGGAAATAACAGCATGACTGCTGCGGGGGAGTACAGAGGGGTTGTATTTAGAGACGGCCTTCAGCACATCACAGGCAGAAAGCAGGGCAGTGGATTTCTGGGTCTCGTTCCCTTATCCCATCCCACATGGAAAACAGAGGGTCAGAGTAACCCAAAGTACATGAGTGTGTGTGTGTTTGTGTGTGTGTGTGTGTGTGTGTGTGTGTGTCTGTGCTGAACTTCTGGAAAACCCTTGCATTCCCCAGCTTTCAGTATTCATCAAAGCAGCTGTTTACAAAAAGTAAATAGTAAGCCCTGGTCAGTCTCCTCAATTATGTGTACATAATTTAGGCAAAAGGATTTCTTATGAATTTAAGTTTTCTACCTTTTGGGGTATAGACAGAGTCCCCCCCCACTTTGGTTTTTTGAGACAGGGTCTCACTATGTAGTTGAGACTGACCTGGAAGTCACTGTGTAGCTCAGACTGGTCTCGAACTCACAGCGATCCTCCTGCCTCAGCCTCCCGAGTGCTGGAATTACAGGTGTGAGCCACCGCGCCTGGCTAGACAGACGTTTTGATTCAGGGTTTTGGAAACAGGCACGTTAGAATATGTTTCACGTTGAGAACTGAACGGTGAAGAAAGGTCATGGGCTGTGGTCATTATCTTCCTTGCTTTAGCGCCAGTCTCGGTTTTCAACCTGTGTTTTAAGAGCTGTTAAAAACCATCTAGTTTCTTTCTGCTTTTTAAAATTGCCAGCTGGATAGAGATGGCCTCTGTGGCTGCAGTGCATTGGAGCCAAAAAACATTTTTAATTTCACAAAGTCATTGGAAAGCAAGGAGATCAATATTCAGTGCTCACTTTCAATTTAAATGTCAAAATTTGACACAGTTCCAACTTGTAATATCAACATAAATCAGTAGGATTCTAAAACTGTTCTTTGGTCTGCCGGAATGGCTGGGGTCCTAGGCACTGCAGAAAGAGCCAGTCTGCCATGGATCAAGTTGTTCTAGATGTGTTCTTGTCAAAAGATCAGAGGAGCAAGGGTTCTTCAGAAATCAATGCAAATGGTCGCTTTCCGCGGCCGGCTGCTGGCTCCAAGAAAAGATGGATTTTAGTTTCATCAGAGTGCCACCTAGCGGTCACCGTATGTACACGCCGGGCTAACTTTCGGGCCTTGACGGGAAGGGCGACCTCAGCGTGGATACATATTAGGGTGGCAAGGGCCATGGCCTCTCTTCAGGTACTGAAACCTACCCAAGGTTGTGTTGGTTCCTCTTAAACTCTGCGTCCCTGACCTGTTGGGTTTGGGAGGTGGAGGGACGTGGGAGAAGAGGAATGGGGAGAGAATACAGATTCTAGTCCGCATAATGTGTGTGTGCACGCGCATGTGGGAGTGTATGTGCGTGTGCGCGTGTGCACGCGTGGGCAGGGGGTGAGGGTGTCAAAAATTCGGAAAGAAGGCAATGCATTTGCTCACTGCTTCCATATCCCAGCCAGGAGTGAGGCAACACGTAGCACAAAAGACCTCAACATGCGCAGGTCCCTTAGTCCCCCATACCCGTGATTCCCCATGCGAGGGGGCAGGGGCTCCCTAATATCAACAGTAGCCTGTTTCAGAAAGTCCTCACGCTCCTAAAGGCCGGGAAGACCCAAAGCCCTCCCCAGGCGCAGCCTCTGCAGAGGTTGCTCTGGGTCATAGAAGCCCATCAGAGTCAGAAAAGGGGGACACAGGTGGCGAGTGTGGCCAGTTTATTCCATTGGCCTGGGACTTGGTTTTCTTACTTGGCAAAGAGTGTAAAATGGGAGCGAGATTATGTCCAGGGTAGCAGAGTCCAGGACAGCTTACATGAAAAGGTAAAATTTGAAACAGTTGAAGGGTGGATGGGACTTCTGTGGGCTGAGATAAACAGGAGAGGAGGCAATGACAGGAAAGGTGGTGGGAACAGTGCATGGGCCAGAGATCCCAGCAGGAGGACCTGGGCCTTGGCAGTGAGTGCGGGAAGTACTGGGAGTTGGCAGAGGTCAGAGCTGGGGACCAGAGTGTATGGAGGTTTTGATTACCCTGGAAATCTTAATTATTGACCAAAGATCTATTAAAATCAATTTTGGAAGTATCAGAATTGAGTTGTAGCTGGCTGTGTCAAGGATTCTGAGCCACAGATGCTCTTGTTCAATGGAAAAATGCACTGGTATCTTCCCTGGCACATTTTGAGAAAAAGAAAACACTTTTGTTGTGTATTTGTCAGTCCAGGTCCAAATCTCTTGCTTTACAGTTTATTTTGTTAAACTCTATAAAGTTGTTTTAGAGAGGCTTCCTAAGCTCACAGAGTTTTAAAAAAAATAGCTTTGAGGTGCGCAGTTTT
>NW_022900917.1:41292905-41298100 GCF_012274545.1 Fukomys damarensis
GTTTTTTTTTTTTTTTTTTTTTTTTTTGCACCAGGGCTTGAACTCAGGACCTTGTGCTTTCCAGGCAGGCATGGTGCCACTGAGCTAAATCCCCAGCCCCTTAGCGTGGATCTTCTGAAACGTTGTGCTCATTGTTCCTTTCTCACCAGGTGGGGGCATCCTTGTCAAATGGGGCTTTACTGTAGGTTTCTTCTGTGTGTAAATGGAGAAACTGCAGAGGGGCTGGCCCTCTCTTCATTGTACGGACCCATGAGCGATGGGGAATGGACAAGCAGCTCGGCCTTCCTGGGCACCAGATCAAACCAGATCTGTCGGACAGCCAACTCTAAGGGCGTTTCAGTTTCTGAGATCCAGTCCTGGGAGACACAGCCTCTCTCTGGCGCCTTTCACATGGTAGGCACAGCATAGTTTCTGACACAGTGTTTCTCGAGGGTAGCAACTTTTGCCCTAGTCACATTTTATACTAAAGGAGCAAATTAGACAAATATTTGCACATTCACATGTGGAAACTAAAGCAAAGTTGACTTGGAAGTAAAATAGTGACTGACTGCTGGGGACCGGGAGTGCCGGGCAGAAGGGTGGCTGGGTTCGACCAATGCACACTGTATACATGTATGGAAACATCACACTGAGTTCCACGAATATGTACAACTCATATGCACTTTTTTTGTGGTACTGGGGATCAAACTCAGGACCTTGCACTTGCCAGGCAGGTGGTGCGGTGCCACTGAGCTACATCCCTGGCGCCATTCATTGTTTTTTAAAGCAAGGAGCAACAGCACCATTAGCCCTAACTGCTCTGTTGATGAAACTACAGTTTCTTCAATCATCTAAGGATTGACAGTTAACCCCTCGAATCCTTTGTGGTTTTTTTCTTTCCTTATTTCTTTTTAACCTTCTAACCTGTGGACATTTTATATCTAATCTCTGGACATTTCTTAGCTCCTTGACCTGAGGGCCAAATGACACAGAAAGTAGCAGATGGGGCTTGTCAATCAGAGATTGCCGGTCTGGGGAGGAACTGGGTTTCTATTTCCACTGAAGTGAATGGTCCCCAAAGTACTCAAACCGACTGGGACGGATGTTACCTTTTGTTTTGTTTTTTGGAGTACTCCATGTGTGCTGCCCAGGACCTGCCATGTGATTTGCAGAGCCCAGTGGAAAATGTCAGTGTATTTCAGGATGGTGAGAACGTTAGACCCAGCTTGGAGCCCACGCATCTGCCCAGGTCGCGTGTCCAGGAGGCCCCCGGTGCTGTCTCTGCCGCAGTTTTCCCGGACAGCAGTGCGACGCATCCATGCCAAAGTCACTGATCTGACCTTGGAGCAGTTTTCCAAGTCTGGCTAATATTCAGTCATGTAAGTTAACTTAGAACGAATGAAGTTACAAGGAGTCAACTGCAAGGAATGTGCCTGCCATAAAATGGTTAAGTTCATTTCTCTGACACAGGTATATTTTGAACACCTTTTATTTCAAGAAATATTGCTTCTAGACTTTCCTGAAGCCAGAATTGTTCTATAAAAGTATCACAGGGTATTATACAGGATTAAAAACACAGTATACTTCCTAATATCTTGAAATCTTTTTACAAAGAGCATCATTCATGACCATAAATATGTTTATTCTGTCATTCATCTGATGACACACACATCTGATAAATGCTAATTTTAACATATGTACAGAGTCTATGATAAAGACTTAAAGTTACCAAAGATACAACTATAACATATTAAATTTTCTTTAAAAGTTTATCTTAAACACTTAGTGAAAACATAACTTATCTAAATGTTTGAGTTTCTAAAAATAAAAAGAAAACCACTGAGACAAAATAATCTCGAGCAATTGAATAGGGTTCTGATGACTTTCAGTGAGGTATTCCTTTTGCTGGTATTTAAAAATCTAATACAAAACAAGAATATTGGCAAGAATACAGATTTTTCAACAGCAATTTTGTCTTTAAAAATTCTGAAGTTGGTGGTGAAGGACTTAAAATAGTCATTCAACAATGTCACAAAATTAATCTCCCTTATGATGCATTTAAATTATGGAATGAACGTTCATGATTTTAGTTAACTGAAAAAGTTCCTTATATAAATTTAAGACTACATATATTTTCTCAACACTTAAGCTTATTAATGAGGCCGAGAAAACAAAATAAAGATGAAAGCCAAGGTCTTTAGTCCCTTTTCTTCTGTCATGAAAATAATTAAAATTTCACAATCTTAAGTACAGGTGAACAACTCGAGGCTAGGCACAGAGAGAGCAGGCAATCTTAGTCTTCTTTGTTTATTTTTACCACCAGCATTGTTAGCCATGCCTTTCTGCTAATCAATCTTAGCAAGTCAAGGTAAAGCGCATGCACTGTGTTCTGGCAAAAGCTTATGTTAAACAGCATGTGATCTATACTGTGTGTCGTCCTCGGGAGTGTATTTTACTTTATCACACCGAGCGCAGCGTGACTGTGATAACCCTGTTAATAACAATAATATAATAATAATGCTAACCAAACAGACATGGCCTGCCAATCTCAAAAGTGCAAAATCACTGAACCAGAAATGATGACATTGAAAAATTCCAGTGGTTAAAAATGCATTAGAACTTCATTGCGCAGGCAGTGAAAGTGTACTGACAGATTCACCAAGGACGTCAAGTTTTAGAGACCACGAAAGGCACAATTCTAGCCATTTTGACTGGATAACATTTATATATGCATGCCCCTACAACCTCCATAAGATAATACTGTTTTAGCTCCCAAAACAAAACAAAACAAAAAAATAACCCAAACATTCTTTCTACTCCTGGCAGAGTGAATTACGATGAGATGCGGAGTTGCTGGATGCTCTCGCCCCTCTCCCCCACAGGCACACTAAAGTCTGCACGATCGGACTCAGGGTAACTTGGAATGTTGGCAGCCAGGATTGCTGTTACTTGTTTGCTAAGAAAAAGTTAAAAGGAAACCTCATGTTTAGGATAACGACTTCATCTCATCCAAGGAGAGCGGAGAGGAGGCCCTGCCCCAAGCCCTCCTTCGGGTCGCTCCTCACTGCGCTCAGCGGGCAGGAGCAGGCTGCTCTGGGCTGTGCACCCGGAGCACCTGATGAACGATGCTTCCATCAGAATGCACGGGGAGACACAGCTCATCTTCCAACACACGCTCTCCAGGGCCACCAGCGGGGCTGGGGGCTGCAGCCTGGGGCGGGGCTGGAGCGCCAGCTCTGTGAGGCCGCTGTCGCTGAAACTGTTTCAGCACGATCCACCTCCTCGTGCCCCATCTGTTTTTTAGGTCTGCCGTTTCTCCAGTGTTCAGAATTCGGATGATTCACCTCTGGAATGTCATTATTCCGTTCAAGTGTACTCTCTGGACTTAATGTCGGTCGGATCAAATGAAGGGTCCGAAGGTCAGCTGGCAAGGCCAAATGAAGAGCTTCCCGGCTGTCTGACTTGGGTCTCTGTCCGACTCTGCAGAAGGCATCGCCACTGGCGCTGGGTGCTCAGCAGAGACGACCGGGAGCCCATCACCGTGAGCAGTTTCAGTCGGACTTGCTGGCTTTTGCTCAGAGTGTTCAGCAGTGCAAATACTCTAGCTGTATCCTTCAAGTAATCAGTCGTTACCAGGCTAAGTCTACGGCTGTGCCTGATTTGTGAGCTACGTCCATTCACACTGTAACTCTGCCAGGCCGGCCAGGTGGCATCTGCAGTGGGTTGGACAGATTAACCTTCCCATCCATCCCATAGCTGCCCTCTGCGAGGAGAGAGGTGAGGGGCTCATTAGTGCAAACATGCTTCTTTACCTCACTGAATAAGCAACTCATGCTACTTTTTACAGAACAAATCCATTCAAGCTGTAACACTAAAAAGTATTTCCCCCAATAACCTGTTACCAAGGAGTGGCCTTAGAATAAAGGTGATTGAATGACAAAAAAAAAAAAATATTTCCCCCAATAACCTGTTACCAAGGAGTGGCCTTAGAATAAAGGTGATTGAATGAAAAAAAAAAAAAAAAAAGTCAAACAAGGGAAAACTTAGTGTAAGCACTCCTGGTGTTGGAAGTGGTACCGTCCCACCTCCCAAGGGACTTAGGTTTCAGTCCGTCACTCAGTAACCAGGAAAGTCTTGGTCCCTCATATGTCAAATACAGGAACAGTTAGTTGTGACAAAATCATTATTACTCATAGGGTTGCTGGGTGATTGATGGATTTCAAAGTGTTTTGGTGTACTCAGTAATGCTTAGTATATTGTCACTTTTATTACATGTTCTTGCACTCAGCATAAAAAAATATATTTGAATGCAAATACATGCCTGAAATGCTTAGATTTTTTTGTCCTAGAAGTTCTCCACTCTAGATAAATCCATGCCCGCAGTAAATTAACATTTGAGTAGTTTTCACGTGTGCAAAGAACATACAGTTTGGCTCCCTCAGATCTATGCCCATCCCAGGAGGACTACAGTTCTGAAGAAAACAACACCTTTTCTTGTGTGCCCAAGAACCTTTTAGGAAGAGGTGCATTAGATTGGTGTGATGAATTCCCCACAAAGCAATACAGAGCAGCAAGGAAAACTAGTAAAACTGTGCAAAACCCACACCTTTGTGTAATTAGAAGAGGGAATTCTACAAGTTTCAGATCACTTGTAAATGAAAGAAAAGTGAATACCAAGTCCCAGCAAGAGTGTATGTCACCCTTTGGACACAAGCCCCGGGAAGACAGTAAGAAAAAGAGAAAGGAGGAAGGACACAAAGACTGCTTTGAAGCCACTGCTGGCAAGAACGCGAGCTCCACGTATAAAATCCTGTCCAGGCTCCTGGTGCATCCTGGTACATCACGCAGGGACAGTGAGAAAGGGAAATATAGGGCGGAGGGGCAGGGGGCTGGCTTTGAAGGGCACTGCTTCAGGGGAAAAGGGCACAGAGAAGGGCAGCGGTGTCTTTGGGAAACTGGATGGTAAAAAGGAAGAAGAAAACAAAATGGGAGAAATTTCAGGGAGAGAGGAAGGGGAGGAGGAAGGGAGGTGGGGGTGCAGGCGGACTCATGACTTCACTATCACCCCAAACAATAAGAAAAAAAGGAAAGATAAACCATACTGTGTTATAGAAAAGAACCTCTTTAACCAGAGATCTTTTAAGTACTCCAATCCTTGAAATGAAAGCAACCTCAATCTACAGAAAATTAAGTACAAAAAAAAAAAAAAAAAAAAA
>NW_022900917.1:41298122-41361385 GCF_012274545.1 Fukomys damarensis
AAAAGAAAACAAGAATAAAAAAAAAAAAAAATCTATCACATAAAACATTTCTGGCCAAAATAACCCAAGACGTAAAGCACAACACATCAGTTCTAAGTACATTAAATGTAATTAATCAAGCATCAAAGGACACAAGAACTGTGATAGGTCAGAAGTGAAAGGTAAAATTAAGAGACACAGAAGGTTAAATATTGCATGCAAAATATAAATAACTGAAAACAAACTAAGAAAAGAGTTGGTAGGAGACAGGGAGGTAGACTTTGACCTGGGGATGAAGGCAGGGGAAGTGAAAATGACTAGGATGAGATGTGGATGTGCATCCGTTCCTCAAAATGAACACACTTACTACAGATTGCAAACAAAGATGAGAAAACAGGGACCAGGGGCATAATTAAAAAGGTACAAGTACCAAGTCAATTCACTGGGCAAAAATAAAATCCTGGGCAAACTCTAAAGGCAATCCTCTCCATAAAGAATAAATGGTAGACTATGAAGACAGAAACTCAAAGGAACATAAGAGAAAACCAGTCCACGACACAGCAAATGGCCCGAAATAAATTCTGTTACTGGCAAGGCCGGCAGGCCTCTCGTGCGCCCCCTCGCGGCGCAGCGCAGACGGCCAGCGCACCGCTGCTCCTTGCTCACCCTCTGAGCACAGGAGGCCCACGGGGCCTGTTCTGTCTGCCTGCAAGGGAGGCAAAGGCCGCAGACGGTTATGCTGTGCTTTCCCCAGGCGAGGCCTCGCTGACAGCAGACCCCAGCCAGGCTGGGATGCAGCCCAAGGCAGTCTGGTCCGGCATCCATGCGTTTTACCACAGTGCCGTGAGCTGGGTCACCCACGGCCGTCTTTAATGCAAACTGTTGCTCAGTGAGGGGGAGAAATGAAAAGAAGCCAAGGCTATGTGGACAGAGCCAGGCTGCTGCGGGTGGATGAGAGCTGTGGTCTGCCAGCTGGGAGAAGATCTGCCAGAGCAAGGCTGCCAGGAACCGACCGTCCACCCCTTCACAGCCACTGGGCCCACAGCCGCAGCTGCCAGTAGCTCTTCTCAAACGTCAAATGCCAGCAGCAGGTCTGGCTGCTGGTGACCAACAGCCTGGTGACCTGACTCTATTTTGCAATACAGATACCACCGCTTTCACTACATGTGAAAAATTACTTCCTAAGTCTTGGGTGTCTCTCCTTGAGCAAGGCCGTTGCTCTGGCTGATCCCAACTAGAAAAGTCTGTGAGTAAGAAAAGCCTTTAGGCTGCTCCTGCTTTGATTGCGTACTGCTGATAATGGGGGTGGGGAGGTGGGCAGGAAACAGGCTTTCTTTTCGAAGACCATATACATAAGCCTGGAGATTAATTTTTGAAAATTCACAAAAAGAAGGCAGTTTAAAGCCCTTATTACTCCATTTTGTACAAGATAAATTTTTGAAACTACCCTGGTGAGATTCTTGCTGTGATGGTGTATTTGTATGACTCCGACGCTTAGGAGGCTGAGGCAGGCGCATGATGAGCTTTAGGTCAGTCTGGGCTATGTAAGAAGACCCTGATCAATGTCCTGCCTCTCCTGTCCCCCCAAAACCTGAATAAACTACCCTGGTGAATTTTCCAATTTCCAATTTGCTTGTTATCATCATCTCTCAAGGTCTTCTGTCATCAAATTTCACGATTTAAAATATATTTTAATTCATTTTCTAAAACTGGCCAAGTCTTTTTTTTTTTTTTTTTTAATTCGTTTTTTGAGACAGGGTCTCACTATGTAGTTGAGACTGACCTGGAACTCACTATGTAGTCCAGGCTGGTCTTGAGCTCACAGTGATCCTCCTGCCTCAGCCTCCCTAGTGCTGGGATTACAGGCATGCGCCCCCATGCCCGGCATGTCTTCCACAAGCTTGTAAGCCAGGCCACCAGTGGAGAACAGTGTATGGGCAGCACCGTCCTGGCAGCAGGCTTGCCAGCACTTCCTCAAACACAGTGCTTTCCTTCACATCTGGTCCCATTCGACCCAACAGAGATGCTGAGCAGGAAAGGTCATGGCCAGCACTGCTCGTGGGGCCCAGGGAGTCAGCCCCCGCTGTGATAAGGCAGATGTTCTCTCAGTGACCAAGTCGGCAGCGTGGACAGCTGCCATGAGACGGCGTATGGATTGGGAAATGATGGAGCCCGAAAATGCCAGTTATTGTGAGTTATAAAGTAACTGTACTTTGCCCTTGGTAAGGAATCATGAAGGAGAAGGAAGAGGAATAGTGGGGAGAAAGGAAGGAGGAAGAGGAAGACGGGAGGAAGAAGGACAAAGGAAAGCAGCAGGTAACGCCGTGTCATTTCTGTTTTCTGCAGCTGCGGTTACCAAGGCTGTGTCAGTGACCTCAGGAACAGCTGGTTATGTGGCCACTGCGTGGTGGGAGCAGGGACTGGGAAGGCGGAGAGTCCACATCCCTCCACGTTGTGCAGGGGTGACCTCGTGGGGAATAATGGACTCAGCTCTGACCAGGTGTTCGTCTTAAACAGCTGGTTAATACCCTGTACGTCTCTAGACTGAAAACCTCCCAGCTATAAAAGGGAGTGTATCATAAAGAACTGTAAAGTCAGTACTGAGTGCTAGGTCCATTTACAACATCACACTTCGGAAATGGCTTCCTGTGACCCAGGGGATGCAGGGAAAATAGCTCTGGGCTGGGGGGCGTTGTCAGCCCAGGGAGATTGCCGAGGGGGTCTTTTGCCCTGTCTTATTTTCCTGTGCTGAGGGGGCAGGAGGAGGAAGGAAGGAAGATAAGAGAAGAGCTATCTGTACAGCTCTAGAACACCTTCCAGTTCCTTTCTTTGTTTTGCTTTCCTCTCCCTACCACCTTTCCTACTGTCGCTTGGCGGGAATGACAAGAAGCCTCTGAGGACACCTGCGGTGCTCAGGAGGCTGGAGGGGGGATGGCAGGGCATCCTGCACAGCAATGTTCTTCTACTTCTCCGAGAAGACGTCAATACGGGTGGTGCCGATTATGCCCATGATTCCCTGATGGAAAAATTCCCGTTAAGTGGATTCATTAGCTGACACAGCCATGCCTCAGTGTCCCTCCTGCAGAAGGGGTAAGGATGGTCCCCACCTGCCTCATGTGTCAACGTCTGAGAGGCCTGGAGCAGCAAGTCTGCGATGGCTGACATTTCTGAGTGACCGGGACAAGCCACCAGGGGTCTGGCCCCCTCCAGGATGAGCATGGTTGAAGCGGGTAAGACGTCAGGGCTGATGCTGCCGGTGGAGTTTCTGCATCCGGCACCACTGTCTCGGGGCTATGTCTGCCTCTTTCTGTGTCTTGATCCCAGGCCCTTGCCTAACCCCGGCACCTTCTCTTTATTCACTACCACTTGGCAAAGCCTCTTGAGTTCTCCTTATGACCATTGTTTTTTGCCACCAAAATGGATTAATGACCATTAACAAGGAAATTCCTTGTGTTTCCCCCAAATTCTCACTCGTTCTTCTTTTTTTTCTCCTCACTAGTTCTTTTGTTGATGTTACACTTACTAAAAATCTCTCACTCATTTCCGTGAAGTTTCCCCACCAAACCAACATGCAAGCATCACAACAAAAGTAATACAGCCCCCACCCTCGCCCAGAGCTCCTGAAGGCCGTTCTGTTTCCCCTTCACATCATTCCATGCTTAAATCCATCATCCGACAAGCACACAAGCATGGGACACATCTTGCCCAGATGGTGAACTGATTTAAAAGCAAAGTGACAGATCTGTGCCCATTGACCAGGTGTACAGGGGAACGCTGTTAGAACAAACACACCACGGGCAATGCTCTGCCCAATGTGGTAAGAAACGGAAATTAGTTGGAATGAGGGGATCATGCAATTCTTGGGAAAGAAGCTGTTGAGAACAAAAAAGTGTGAATACCTGTGTAGGTCATAGCTTCCTCCATCTTTACTTCCTGACAGAGGAAAAAACAAGAGTAAGTTATGTTAGCTTCAGAACTTATACAACCACTCTCTGTGCAGTTTCCCACACAGAACATCTAAACTCTAGAAGGAAACACATTAAATACAGACAGTGCTGGAATTCAAGAGATTTTTCTACTGGAGAGGATTGAATGTTATAAATAAAAAGTTTTAAGATAAAAATCTGTAAGTGTTCCCATGAAAAATGGTGGGGACAAGAAAGCAGGAGAGTTCGCTTAAAAGCAGGAGAAAAGGGGCCGGGGATTTAGCTCAGTGGTTCCACCGCCTGTCTTGCAGGCACAAGGACCTGAGTTTGATCCCTGGTACCCCCCAAAAAAAGAAGCAGGGAGAAAAGTACTTCCAGAAGTCCATGTAATTCTCAGTAAAAGTTAATTTTTGGTTATTTTTAGACAAAACTCTTGAAAAGTGGGCCCATGATAATTTCCCTTAAGGGTAGTCACGCAAGAGGAGAGGACAACTGAAGACTAAGAGACCAACGGCTCCCGCTGTCGCTGCACCGCTGACGTGAAGAAACGAAGCGGTCCTGTCATGCCGGAGGAGTTAAGAGAGCCGGGTTCTGGGACCCGATATCTGGGTGTAATATTTCTAGGGCTTCTACAAGCTGGCTTAGATTCCAGGCCTTTGTGGGTTGCTCCTTCCTTTCTTTTTTGCCTTTTGTAAGATTTCAGGAAAAGGTCAATAGATCAGCAGGATATTTGAAAAGACTTGAGTAGAGTCATTGACTCAAAAATCTATTTTGCCAAGTCTGGCCTTGTCTTGCCTGGCATTTAATTTCTACCGAGTGTTCACTGAGAGGTGCTGATTGAGAACTGAGATATGATCTCCCTCACAGGGTTTCTGTTTTCTTATAGGATGTCCATAACTTGGAAGCCTTTAGGATCCTGTTGTGGTGGAAATGACAGGCAGGGATGCTGATCATTTTGGAACGGGACCCCTTTCTCTCTTCAAATGACGTGACCCAGAGAGCTGCTCACTTTTTTTGCTGGAGATGCTGGCTCTCCAGGGGACCTACAGATGCAGGTCAAACTGGCCGCATTGAAAGGGCTTCTGCACACTTCTCCAAGAGCCCTGTGAGTTGAGGTCTGTACCCTTGGCTGACTCGCAGTGCCCATCGGTGCCCTTGCTGACCTCAGGTATTCTTCCTTCTCTGGCAGAGCTGATATTTACACTTCTTCAGAAATGAGAAGAAATGAATATTCTTATTAACCAGGAAGAAGCTGGGGCCCACCTTGAAAAGAGCCGCATCTCCAGGACTCAAAGGAGAAATCAGCAAAACAGGGAAGGAACAGCTGGCCCATGCCACACAAATCCTCCGACACGTTCAGGTTCCAAGTTAATGAACTGCTCCAACGTCTCTATTTTCAGATGGAGCTACAGGGTCTCTAGCTCACTATGCCATAGGCAGAGATCCAGCTGTGGGTGCTCCAAATGGTGACAGGCAGGACCAGGGCGCTGAGTGTTTCCATCCAAGTTCACTCCGTAAAAGAGCATCTCCTGGTTTACTTAGAGCACATCTCACGACTGTTGACAGCAATCTCATCTTCCAATAGATGCTTCTATTGGGAATCGGGGTTTACTAATAGTAGAATCGACTTGTAGGAGAGACTGGAAGGAAATGCTCACTAGATCTTCTGATGGATTCAGTTTCTCACTAGTGCACCCAGAACTAAACTTAGAGATCAAATTATGTTTGGATTTGCTGGAAAAGTTTCACCTCGAAGGACCCCAAACTCTGTTTCTCTGCATACACACATTTCAAAGGCAAAAAACTTGTTAATGCAAAGAATTTTCCAGGTAACGCAGAAAAAATAATTCCCCTTTTCTTACCCACGTCAAGGCCCTTAGGTCTTGGGTTGCACTGTTTATACCCCTGGCAGCCTCTGAGCTCCATTAATTGTACGTGTAGCTGATTCAAAACGCCCCGTTCGACCGTGTGCACTGTATTTGTGAGCTGCGAATGAAGAGGGCAGAACAACAGATTTAAATTTATTCTTCTTAAGCATTCTGCTTATTCTATATCCAACCTTCATAAAATGAAATTATATTGTCTTACCTGATAAGGGTCTGTATTCATATCAAAATACTCCAAAAAGCCAGTTGCGAACTCGCAGAAAAGAAAATTATGCGTCTCATTAACTGTGCGCAAACACCAGTAGGTGTTATTGTTAGAACTTGTGCAAGCACAGAACGATCCCACTGTCGGATAAGAAAGGAAACAAAACAAACAGAATGAAAAGCTCTGGGAGGTCCAGCCATCTCAGCATTGCCTTAGATTTACACTTTAAGCTTCATATATTCTTTCTTAAAAGACGATGGCTGGATGTGAAAGATGACTGCATTTTCCTCTCACACTACAAATTTGCTGTGAAACTAGGTGATAATGGAAAACAAGATAGTGAGTTCATAAAGGCTGAAGACCAAGATGAAGTTTCGGACCCAGCTTGGCAGATTTGGGGCTATCGCGGGGAGTCACCGTAGATTTCCTGTATTTTGTGACCAGTTTTGGCCATGAATGTCTTTCACACCACGGAGAGATTCTCTAGTTAACTTGTAGAGAGTATATAAGACAGATGTCAAATTTAAAAACAAATTGTCTACTCTTGTATTTGCAAAAGGGCAAAGGTCCCAAATTTGCTGATCTTTCCTGTGTTTGAGTTTCAGAAATACACCAGCGGACAATTTTTTAAAAAGTTAGGATAGGCAGACTTAATGAGTATTCTCATACACTTTATGGGTTGCTTTATAGCTCGTTTAATTCTCAAATGACCCTCTGGGACAGATTTTATCATCATACCCATTTTTTCAGTTTGGGAAACTGAGGCACAGAGAGGTTAAGTAATTTGTCCAAGGTGAAGCAATTGACGGCTGGCAGCCTGGGGATTTGGACTAAAGGGTTACCCTCAGCCACCACACTCCCCTAGCTGGGTGCAGCGTTAGACACTAAGTTTGCCCCTGTAAAATGGGGATAAAGAGATGGAGATGATAGAAATTTAAAAGTGCAATTTCAGTAGAAATGAAATGAAATGAATGTTTGTTAAAAACTTGAATAAATTGATTTACTCAGCATGCTACTGATGCATATCTATTGGATCAGCACATTTTTCTGGGTCATCTTTTAGATAAAGGCAGCCGTTAAGAACATGTGTTCAAAACAAAATGACTTTTTGCCTCACTGCATTGTAAGTTTGACATTGAGTTTTTTAAAAAAGCATATTTAATAAGCACAGAGCAAAACTGCAGTCATCCTTGCGATCTTCAGGAGACTGGTTCCTATCACCCTGCTATTATCAAATGTGATACTCAAGACCCTTCTATAAAACGACACCGTACTTGCGTAGAACCCACATAGCTTCCTACATACTTGAAATCATCACTAGTCTTTCTAACACCTGATTCCATGTAAATGCTGTGTAAACAGTTGTCGCGCAGTTTGGTTCAGCAGGTATGACAGGAGAACAGATTTGCCCATGTTCAGTACAGATCCTTTTTTTTTTGTATCTTCGATCTGTGGCTGTTCCGATCATGGATGCAGAAACCATGGCTACGGAGGGCTGGCCGTGTAGCAGGGGATGAGCCTAGTCTGAGGCCCAGGAAAGCTGTGGGAAGAGACATTGCAACTGAGCTTTGGAGGATCAAAAGATGCTTGGTAGGCCCGTGCGTGAGCACAGAGAAAAGAGAACTCTTGGAAGGGGAAGCCATGTACACAACAACCCTGTGGTAAGAGAGGCTTAGAATGCACGAGGAGGACACAGAAGCAGCAGAAGTAGGTGAGAGTAAGAGGGAGGAGGAAAGTGTTCCAGAGCGGGACTGGGTTGTAGCAGCCAGGGCTTTCTTGAGTATAAGGATCTGGCTCTTTAGGGCAAAACAGGATGTCATGAAGAGATCACTCTAACTCTGCAGATGGATGGGTGAGACAAAAGAGGAGCCTGGGAGACCACACGAGAGGTTTGGCAGTGGCTGGAGTAAGAAATGGTGGTGGTGTGGGTGGGATGGCCTTCACCCAGGTGAGGGAACCAGACAAGACGCACGAGGACCTCCTCTGGCATGATGACAGCTTCCCGTTGTGAATGCATCGTCTTTCAGGACACTTTCCAGTCCCGGCCGCATCAAATGTGTTACTTCTTTGGGACCCCTGCTTATGCTGTTCCCCTAACTGGGAGCAGTGTTCCCTTCTGCACGATGGTTTTTCTCATGGTTCAGGTTTCAGCTTAAGTTTCACCTCCTTGCAGAGGTGTTACTATTAGATCTGGGACAGATCCTCCCTCAGGGTGGCACGATAGGATCTGGGCTTTGTGGGCAGCCTTCGTGTGCCCTGGAAAGGGATGTCTGGGTCGCACAGTCCCTCTTTCTTTGCTTCCTTGCTGTTGTGATGGGAGCAGCTTCCTTTACCACACACTGTCACCACGATGTGCTACCTCGCCAGGGCCCAGAAACAATGAGGCCAGTGGACTGTGCCTATGATCAAAACCTGCAAAACTGTGAGCCAGAAAAAACCTTTACTGTTTTTTAATTGATTGTCTTAGTTATTTTGTTATAGCGACAGAAAGCTGATTAATACCAATGTCTTCACCTTGTCTAAAAGGATCCCTTTAGGAACTTTCATCTCTATTTCCTTCATTGAATGACTTCAACTTTTAATTGCTTTATTTGCTTCCTTCACCTTTTTTTACCATCGCCCACTAGAATGTCAGGGTGAGGGTGGCAGAGATCAAGGTGACTCAGCTCGGAGCCTGGCAGAGTGCAGACCCCCAGCAATCTGACCCTCCAAGACCTCTGTCTCCACTGCAAGAATGCATGTAAATTCAATGTTGCGATTTTAAAAGTCCTTTGGCTTTGATGTGATGGTGAATATAAATGCAAACGTGGACACGAATCAAAAGGCATCAGAACAGCAATTCCCCTGGATAGGCCTTCAATCCCGGCCAAGGATGTGCTGTGCATTCTCTGAGGCTCCAAGTCCCATCTGGAGAGACACTGGCTGTGCAGTCTCCAGTGATTGTCTCAGTGGAGGACAGGGCACAGCCGTGGGCTGGTGGGCCTGCAATCAGATGACGGAACACAAGAGTCCAGGGCATTATTCCTTACATCTGCGGGGCATGCAGTGTGCACACCGCTTTAGGAAGCAAGCACCATTTAAAAAAGTGCAATCTTTCCTTATCCTCAGCAATTCAAGGTAAAACCAAAAGATTGTGTGGCGTCCGCAGTATTCCATAAGCGGTGCTGTCCCTGAAATGGGCGAGTCAGCAAGGTGTGGGCCTGCGCATAAGGGGCGTTTGCCCCTCATTCACTCTCTCCTGTTACACTTTCCTTAAGCACTTGAAATAAAGCAGAAACAAAACCTATTCAGCCCAAAACTGCCCGTGCATTTATCGCGACTGACATACGAAACAGTCTTACGGGCAGGAACTGTGCCAGGTACCAGCAGCTAGGTACCAACATGATTAGAGGAAACGCCAGTGACAAGCTTGACACTTATAATCAGGATACCAAAACATGTCATTTCGGCAAAAGGATTCAAGGTACCAGTGCAGAGTGTGAGATAATGCTTTCTTAGACCCCGGCTTTGGGCTGCGCTCTCTGCACAGCTGCAGGAAGCAGCGTTTAGACTGAGCCACTCACAGTCCCAGAAGGGGGCCGTCTGCCAGTGGTTGTTGTCGTGTGTGAAGCAGGTGAGGCCGGGCAGGCTGCACTCCTCTCCCTTCCGCTGGCGTTTCTTCTCCTTCCTCTCCTTCTTCCTCCGACGGTTCTCCTTGAAAAGCTGCAGCTTGCTGTCTACTTCTTGAGCCGCCTCCCTGTTCCAATAGAAGGGGTTTTTGTTTTGTTGATCAGAAGGTACCTCGTTCATTCTGAGGACTATCGTAATGAGCTTTGCACAAATATTTAGATACACAATGCCAACCACAACAATGTGCTACGTGTCTTTTTTTTTTTGGTACCGGGGATTGAACTCAGGACCTTGTGCTTGCCAGGCAGGAGTGGCGCTGCTGAGCTTAATCCCCTGCGGGTTAGATATACTTTTTACAGAGGGCCTAACTGATAACTCTCTTAGAGCCTTATTAAACTTTAACCAGACCAGTAGATTTTTCCTTATTAACATTAAGCATTGCTGGAGATTAATGTCATTAGGAATCGGAGGTCCTGCTAGCCACACCTTTTGGACAAATGGCTTAATTTTCTGCTTGCTTAGTACCTGTCAGTAAAGTGGTTAATGAACAGGTATTTTGGATTAGGTTTTAACAATTCTTTGACAAATTATACAAAATAGGCTCGGATAACCGATTTTTAAAAAAAATTCTTTTTTCAACGATCTGTATTTTTCCACACAAGTTTAAACTTTGTTGAGGTTCAAATATTAAAACTTCACATGCAAAAATTAGGTATTATTTTAAATATCTGCATATTTCTTTGCATTTTAGAATTCCACCCTAGTACAGGCTGCTCCACCAACCTAATCAAGAGTCTAACGCTCAGTTACTCGCCACAGAATGGGGTGCACTGAGATACACCCAGTCCCACGCCCCCTGCTGGAGATAGAGTGGGATGCACACACCCTGTGTGCATCTCAGGGAGCTCAGTCAGACACAAGTTTTCCTCATTTTGAGCCCTCCTGGGGGGACCTACTGCTTCCAGAGCTGTACTGTGGGGAACACAGGGACCCCCCACTGCTTTTTTCTTCTTCTTCTTTCCTTTTTTTTGGGGGTACCGGAGATTGAACTCGGGACCTTGTGCTTAAGAGGCAGGCCCAGAAGCACCAATGAGCTAAAGCCCAGCCCCGGCCTTTCTGATGGCAAAGGACCATCCTTGACTTCTAGGAAACATGGAAAAGAAGGAATAACTTACTTGAATGGGTGAAGATGGCTCTTTAGCTTCTCTTGCCTTTTCACACCTTTTTCTTTATTGTAATAGCTGCAGGCCAGAAGATAACAAAGTGAGTCTTCCTCACCTTGCATTTGATCAGACAGTTCGATTTATAAAGAGAAAGCAACACGGAAGGCAGGCAGCTACCCTCTTGTCACTGTTTTGGGGTAATGGGGCTTTTCTTCTGAACCCCTTGCTTATGCCTGTGGCCCACGGGACCTGACCTAGCTGAGGGCATCGTGCCGCGTGACAATGCGGTCACCCCGAGCGCCACCCTGGGAGCCCGGCAGGCGGCTGTGGACAGATGCTCACCTCTGCTTGCTGCAGCTGCATTCCTCCGGCTTTCTTCTCTTTAGGTGCCCCCTCACTTCTCTTAAATTCTTAATTTTATCTTGCAGTGCTTCAATCTGGGAAACGCGCATTTGAAGAGTTACATTTTAAGACCAAGTTTTTCCCTGCACTGAAACTTACTTTTCACCTTGTTTTCTGTGTTCCTTAACGAGAACTACTTAAGATGACAATTTGGAAACAAGCTGGGCCGCAGACACATCTGTCTTGATATTCCAATGAATGTGTAACGGGTAGACATCAAGGAGTGCCGCTTTTATAGCTGAGTCTTTTTTTTTTTTGGTACCAGGGATCGAACTCGGGTCCTTGTGCTTGCAAGGCAGGCAGCGGAACCACTGAGCTAAATCCCCAGCCCCTGAATCATGTTTTTGAAGAGACTGCGAAAGCGTTTTGAGTCCATCCCTTTTCACTTCCCACACTTTCAGGGTTTTCACAGTACTGTCCCTACATTTCCGGGGAAGGGCAGGCACCTTGTTTCCTATTTTCACGTAATTATGGAAAGTCGATGTGTTCACCAGCACGCTCAGTCTGCATCTGAGATGCACCTCACAAACGCAGAGCACTCTGCCCTCTTCTGTTTTGTGTTAATTTGTGGCACTGGGGCTCAAACCAGGGTCCCACACGCACTAGGCCAGCGCTTTCGCACCCAGCCGTACCCAGCCCCCAGGCTGACCTCTTTATCAATGTAAGCCTTGTGGTCCTTCCAGGCTCTGGCTGATCGATACAGCTCTCTCTCACAATGAATTGTGTCATTTGGAAGAATAAAGCACCTGTAAAACAAGCCGGAGCGGGGGGGGGTTGATTTATAATACTAGAAAACACTAGTGATAGCAAAGATAACTTATTTCCTAAAAACTCTTGCTGTGGATACCGGCAGCTAGTTCGGTGCTAATCCCCAGACAATGGTAAAGGAGAATGTGTCATGGTGACCAGTAGACAGAGAATGGTGCCACACCTCTGTAACTCAGACGGTCACTCACACCGTCACCGCGATCACCTGCTAGGCAGCTTCCAATATTCATAGCCCCATGAACAGGCGCAAACCTGAAACTGAAGTTTTGAAAGCCCGAGCAAATACTCAAAGAAGGAAAACAGAGGTTTTCATAGTCATACTGCAAGTGTTTTTCTTGAAGAAATGCTGAGAAGCAGAAAAATTACTCTGTCCCACTCATTTTGTTAAAAAAGAGCTTATGAAATTCATTAAGTTTAAAAAATTTTTTTTGTGCCACTGGGGATCAAACGCAGGGCCTTGTGCGTGCTAGGCAAGTTCTCTTCCACTCAGCTACACCCTCCGTGGAGTTGTGGAACAGAAGCAGCGGCAGAGGGAAAGCAGGTGGGACATAGATCAATCCGTCGTGTCAGAGGAACAAGCTGAGTAATCTCAGTGTGTGACCTCAACCACTGTGAGTGCCAGAGGGGAAAATCCGGGCAGAGCTCACTGCACCCCACGTCCTCAGAATGGCGAAATTAGGGATGAAACGAAGATCTTCTAATACCTGATAAAATGCACTGAGAAAGTATTTCTTTATCGATTTGGGAGGAACCAAGTAAGTTCACCAAAGCTACGGCGAGTGTCTCACCTGCCTGTCCGCATGCCTTTTGAAGCCCTTTCTGCTCTCCACGACCAGGGACGGGGTTGGTAGTTCTGCATCTTACATCCATTCCCAACCCAACACCAATCTCCTAGAAGCTTTGGGACCCACTGTCCTCATGTGGGCCACACTGCATTTCTGAGGCTGTGACTGCAACACCCTAGGCCACGGTGCCCAGCACAGAAGGCTCCAGAGGTCTGCACATGCTTCTGTTTAACCCTAGGGGCCTGCAAAAGCTACTGCTTACACCACTTTCATCAAAGTGCAGAATAGTGATCGCATGGGGCGAGAGAGGGAACTCTGAGGTCAAATCCAGTCAACGACCCAAGCGTCCTTACTTGTGTGTCACGCGGACGGTAGTGGGTAGGCCCACGGCATTGCTGCTGTCCGCCAGCATCTCCTCGTCGTGGCCATCACTGGCTGACTGGCGACTCCCTAAGCCCTGGTGGCCTTCGTCGTGACGCTTAGCAATGCTCCTTGGCTGCAGCACTCGCAAATCTTCTTCTTCCAGATTGATGTCATATATCTCGCCTTCAAATTCGACAGACAAAGATCGGGTCTGCCGGGTGTGGACGAACCTGGGCTTATACTCTGGAAGTGAGGGAAGAGGAGTTAATCGGGATGCTCTGAGGAGGTTAGGAGGGGAGGAGATGATCACCTGCCACAGTGAGGATCTCGGGCAGGGACAAGCGGGACAGGCTGCGCTGCTGTGGGGACCTCACACATACTGGCACCCTGGAGCTCATGGCAGGACAGGAGGTGCTTGTCCTAGCGGGGCCACTGCACCGCAGTGTGACAGACTCACTTCTGTGGGGCTTCATCCTCACGTCGTGGGTGGATGGGGTGGTCGCTAAGATCCTGTGCACTGAGGGCCGACCGAGAATTTCTACATCTAGTTCTCAATGTGAACCACTGTGGCAGTTTATTCAGATAAAGCTTTGTTTCCAGTTGTGGTATTAATCACGATGACCTCCTCCTGAGCTTTCACTATGCCAAACACCCCTTCCATTTATTTCTACTCCGCAGTCCTAAAAGACAAGTATTATGATAAAGCCTTTCCTAAAAATCTCAGACTGCCCAGCCAGGTGTGTGAATTTGGTGTTAATGTTCTGCCTCTATGAAGCAGAAACTAAAGTTTTGAGCATTATGTACATTTTGTACGGTTAAGGAAGCTAGGACTAGAAACTTTCAGACTACAGTCTTGTCAGGCTTTGGCTGCTTTCCCCAAAGCGCGAAAGTCTAGATGCTCATTGGTACAAACGGGAATATTGCTCTAAGAATCACAAAATGCTGGGAATGCTTGCCGCAGCCAAATGACTTTTCATACCTGGCAGGTGGGGAGTGAGGCTGCGCACAGGCCAGTAAGGGACACTGTCCAGAGCTCACATGCATGTTGGCCCAGTTTACCTGATGCTGCCTCAGCTCTGTGCAGGCATAGTCACCAGGCCTTGTCATATTAGGAAGAAGAGGGGCACACAGGCCAGAGAATCAGAGTGGTAAGTCTTGGAGACAGCAAGTGCAAGGGCCCTGCAGTTTTTAGATAAGGGAGCAGCCTCCACGACTGAGGGTTCCAACATGGCGGGGAGACGACACCTAGCCCCGCTCTTGAATACACAGTTGAAGTTGGGCAATGCTAAAGAACACACTTACACTAAAGATACTTTAGTGTTGCATGGGACATACTGGGATTTTTCTTAAAAAGCTATATAGCCAGGCATGGTGGCACAAGCCTATAATTCTAGCTTTCTAGGATGCTGAAGCCGAAAGATCACAAGTTTGAGCCCAGTACGGTCAAATTAATGGCTCAACCAGACCCTGTCTCAAAATGAAAACAAAAATTTAAAAGCGTTGGGAAAAATAGCTCAGTCTCAGCAAACACCCCAAAACAAACAAAACAAAACAGAATAACAGCAACAAAACACAGGTGAGAACGCTGTCCTAGATTTTTGTTTGTGCTCAAAATTGAACAGTCCACGTACTTTAAAGTCAGCACTTGGAAAGTGATGTTTAATTTCCAGAACAGAAGAGGGGACCCCTGTCTCTAAACTGAAATTTGACAATCTGCTTTTATTCAAAGAGAGTCAGGGAATCTTGTTCCTTGCTGATTTTAAATATGATATTACTGTGTGGATGATTAAATCTGGGATTTTCTTCCAGGAAGAAAGAAAACCTCCTAACTCAATAGTTCCTGGCCTTTTGGATTATGGATTTCTTTGAGGATTTGTTGAAAGTTATTGACTTTGAGAAACATGTGCACAATACACACACACACACACACACACACACACACACACACACATATATGTATATGAATATACTCACAATTTTGGATGAAATACCCTAAGGCCTTCTTGTCCAGAATAAAAACACTCATTCTAAGGATTTCTTCTCTTTTTATAGAAGATGTAATTTCCAAATCTTGCACACAATATTGAATTTAATGCATATTGCTTATTTTTGTTTCGAAATCACAGAATTGAGCCACTTCCTATATTTCACCACTAGATGGCACCAGTCTCACATTCTTCAGGGGAAGCTGCAGGCCTGTGCTTTCCTATTTATTCATAATCATAGGCATCTTGTAATTTTTATAAACAAAGTACCAGGCAGTGCATTTTACCCTGAATTTGAATAGTTTGACCCTGTCTGTCAACAAGATCCAACTATCTGATAAAATTAAAACAAATATAGTGTCCTAGTACAGAGATTAAAATATGTGGCTTTAAAAAGAATGTTAATGCTTTTTGTCTCAAGTTAAATACATGCGCACTGATACCTTGGACTTTTTAAAAAGCAGACTAGGGCAGACAAATCAAAATATTAGCGTGAAAGTAAAATAAAACCGACCTAAACCATACGTTTATCTTCTGGAATAACTGAATAACTACTATATAGCTCTTTTCTGTGTGCATATGTCTTGCATTTGGTGCTTTTACTAAATATATGCTCATTCTATGCTTAAGTGAGAATATTACAAAGCAAAAAATCTCAAATTAATCTTAGCTTTCTTATTTTAAACAGAGCAGTTTTCTTCTAGCCGGAAAACTGTGCGCTGATAACATCTAAAACGTACAAGGAGAACTTCCGTCTCTCCCAGGCCTCCGCCGCCTCTGAGACGGTCCTGGAAGGAGGGCAGGCTTACTTGGGGTTCCCTGGCTCCTCAGGAACTGCCTCTGGCTCTTCCTCTCGCTTCGACTGGGGCGATAACCAGCCTCCCTGCAGGTGCACTCTCTGTCCTTGTCGTGGAAGCCTCCAGCGTAGAGGCTGCGCGTGCTCTGCCGGACGGTGAGCAGGTCGCCCGGTCCTTTGCATTTGTGGATGCGAAGCTTGCCAGATGTATCCTCAGTGCACTGCCACTTCTGCAAAACCAACAGGAAAGCAGGTGACGGACTGCAGGCCAGATGTTACTTATTAAGGACGGCAGCCCGAGGGCTTTTTTTTTGTTGTTGTTGAGAAGCACTGGCAATGCCATTAAAGAGAAGGAATGGAGAAGGACAGGCTTTTAAGTGACCGTGCAATAACGCCTCTCTCAGTTCTATTTCTTTCACTTTGGGCAAATACAGATGACAACGCAATCGCTGGAAATCAGAACCACCCCAATGACACCAGAGCCAGAATCTGATACACAGATCCGCAGCATTCAGACTAAACAGTCTTGAACGAAACATGTGAAAGCCCTTGGTTCACTAAGACACAGGGACAGCTGTGAGGACCGATCTCAGCAGACCCGGCTTGCTCTAGCAAAACAAACTTGCCCGCTTTGTTCTTCGCTTCTGAACTTCTAACGCGAGCCAGGGCAGAGTGGCGCATGAGGGAGACAGAGCGGAATTTAATCACAGGTGCAGCCAATTCTCTGGTACCCTGGACCTTAGCAAACCGGGCAGGGTTCCTTCCCTTCCTGCGTTCCTTCTGCAAACCCTGCACACACCCAGCAGCAGCCAGGACAGCTGGAGAACGCGCTGGAAGAGCCTCTCTTCACCCTGAAAGGCATTTCAGGGGATCCTTTAGATGTTAAAGCCCTCGCCGCTTCTTGTACTTTTCTTTCTTCACACTTTTCTCCCTGATACAGTTTGGGAGGCAGGAAGAATACAGGCCCTAATTCGAAGTCGACCACTCCAAGTGAAATGCTGATAAGCCGTAGTTTCATCAAACTTTTGTCCTTCACTCCTTTCATATATGATAACACCTGTGCAATGTTCTGTATGGATAGTTTTAAGTGTATACATTTCTGAACTGCAGCCAATGTAATAATAACATGTGTACTGTAAAGTTATGGGGTTGTCTGGCTGCTTGTATATTTTGAAATACATTTACGTAAATACTTTTTAAAAATAAATTTTTTCATGAATCATTTAAAATCATCTCCCATTGGACTGGGGATTTAGCTTAGTGGTTCCGGCACCTTCCTTGCAAGCGCAAGAGCCCAAGTTCTATCCCTGGTAACAAAAATAAAATAAAATAAAATAAATAAATTAAATTAAATTGTCTCCTACCCTTACATGGTGCCAATACCACACTTTGGGGGACAGTTTGGTTGCAAAGTGTCCTAATGCAAGGTCAGGAAATGAATGAGACTCACGTACAAAATGGCACACAAGTACTTACAATGAACTAGAGACACAGAGTGCCACCGTTTTCTGTTAAGGGAGTTGCATGTCTCAGTAGGTGTTGAATTGTAAGACCTATTTCTATCGTATAATTCCCAAACGCCAGCTATGTAGGCCTTGCTTTATGATTTTGCTTTAACTCTCTACACCTGCAATGTTTTACAATCTCAGTTCAAGCCACAGGAAGTTACACCTTTCTTGTCTGGCTTGACTAGAAGGCTCAACATCTTGATCCAGGGAAGTAGGAGCTCAAGGGACAAGACAACTCAACTGACTATTTACCATGCCATAAAAAGACAACACAAAACATGATCTAAGGACTAAGAGAAGGTTTAACTGACACAAAGTAAAATTAAGTCGATTACAAGGGAGTTGTGTCACATGAGTGACTCTCAAATGTGGCCAGACTCCACGATTTTTCACCAGATCCCCAAGTGACTCTAATGTGCCTCTGGGATTAAGAGCCAGTGCTTTAATTGTGGCTGGTTCCTGGACCTCTGTGCAAATGGAGGCTGTGGTGAAGGAAGAAGGAATACATTTAGGTCTAAGTAGCTCAGATGCATGAGTCTTTGAGAAAAATGTCATTTATGGGTGTGGCAAAGAAAAGCAGGCCTAGAAGTCTAACACAACTAGGTCAGACAGTGATTCAAGTTGGACAGAGGACTGCAAACAGCATGGCAACCCTATCCTGCAGGAGATGTGTTCTACTGAGGAACAGCCAAGTTTTACCATTCCCTTCCCAGTTACCTAACAAGTGACTTAGACTTGGCTGAAAATTGCATGAAGCTAGTCCACAGGTCCTGCTGTTTAACATGGGGACCACTGATTAGTGGGCCTGGGCATGTGGCACTCACAGATGTGTCCACTTAGCTGGAGAAGGTGCCAGAGAAGTTCTCAGAGCTGAAAAGGCAACTCTACTAAGAAATAATGACACACCATAAAGAATTCTTGCTGGTGAAAAGTGCTGCCCAAACAAGTAACTTTTTGTGGGTCTGAAATTTTGGGAATGACTTGTGGTTGAATATGTCCATTATACTATGTCTACCTTTATTTTTTCTTTGAGGTAGAGTCTCACTATGTTGATCAAGCTGGCTTCGAAGTCCTGGACTCCACTGATCCACCTGCATCAGCCTTCTGAGAGGTTGAGGCTTCAGGTACGTGCTACTGTGCCTGGCTAAATATTAATTTCTAAGTCACACCAGGGTAATAAAAACTTTCTGTATTCTTATAATCATAATGCATTACAGAACATTTCCTTCCTTTCTCTTTTTGTCTTTCCTTTCTTCCTCTCTCTCTCTCTCTCTCTCTCTCTCTTTCTCTCTCTCTGTCTCATAGCAGACCTCACATAGATGCAGGTAGATTCTTATGGAACACAAAGGTGTAGGCAGAATTTTTAGTGACTTAGCCTACTTGGAATCCAACCTGCAGTTTCCAATTAGCTAAGTTCCTCATTAATTTCCGATGGGATAGAGATCAAGGGAAAGAGTGCTTCCTTCCTGAAGAGTAAATCTAACCACTTTGAATGTCTGGCACCGTCTCTGATAAGATGATGTATCATACAAAATCAAACACATAGGGCCAGGGATTTAGCTCAGTGCCGCCGCCGCCTGCCTCGCAAGCAAAGGTCCCGAGTTCAATCCTTCCAAAACAAAAACAAAAACAAAAGCAAAAAAACCCAACCCCCAAATACATATAAGCAAGTATTTATGCACAGGCATGCAAACACACACATATACCATACACATGACAGATATACAACTACATGCACACTTGGATAAAGCAAGAGCCACTGACAAACATGTCACTTACTTTCTCTGCCACGAAGACTCTGAAAAAGTCACAGACCTTATCAGATAATGTAATTGGCTAGAGGCTTAGGAAACCTAAGTGGCAAGCATACCATGAATTTCAGTGAAATATAATTACCACACACTCGCACAGTCATTTTAGTGCTCCGTATTGCGGCCATTTTTATGACTATGCAGTCAAACCTTGAAATCGCTGCCGCTAAACTGATGATCGTACTTGAAGACTTTATAGGTGGGGGCAAGGAAGGTGGGTTTTAAAAAGAATTACTCTGAAACCAAAGCTGCAAAGCCATTGAAGTGGTCAAAATAAGAAGGCTTTGCCTTGCCGAAAGCTGTGGGAGTGGGCAGCTGGGCTCACAGGACGCCTGCCAAGGGGAAGCAGGGTCCACCCGAGCAGAGCTCTTTCCTCACAGCCCCTTGCCCTAGCTTGCTCCTCTCTGCTTTCTGAAAGTTTATCAGTGAATCGGTTTATGGGCAGATCCAGCTATCTCTGTTTCTCTGTCTTTTCTTTATTATCTTCTGCTAAGTCCTTTCCTGCTTTCTGGGACTTTCTCGTCTCAGTTTTCCTTTGCCTCCCTGATTTATCACTTTGTACCAATAATTTAGCATGCATGCAATCCACAGGTATTTCTGCACCCACACTGTGGGCAAGATGCACGGCACGGTTATTTAAAGAATTTCTCCAGTTGTTATTTCATCTGCAGCCGTTGCAACTCCCCTGGCAACTGGAATTAAGGGCAAGGACAATGTCTCATTCCCGAGTTGTTCCCGAAGTGAACTCAATATGGAATCACTCTGTGAGGCAGTTATGTGGCAGAGCTTTTGACTGATTATATCTGCTTGTTTGTGAGCAGCACCTGATGAAGAAGAGAAGGCTGGTGATTTTGGTACAAAAATACATCTGTGCTGGGCTGGGGATTTAGTTCAGTGGTTCCACTTCCTGCCTTGCAAGCGCAAGGTCCCGAGTTCGATCTCCAGTACCAAACCAAACCAAACAAAAATACATGTGTGCAGCTAGCTGGCAGATAAAGCTAAAGGAGAAATATGTCATGTGCCTTTCAGACAATTTCATTCATTGCTACCCCTGCTCATCGTTAGCTACGGAACCCTTACTTGATGCCAGAAACTGGTCCAGAGCACTTTATGAGATGAGTTGATTCATTCAATCCTTACTAGTACATACAGTGCCGCCATAAGTCATTATCTAGCCAGTGAATGTCACCTGCAGTGAATGTCACCTTAGATTTGGGAGAGGCATTTCACACCCATGTTGGAGTAAGGAAAATCCTAGACTTTTAAGCTCAAGAAGCTTGAATTCGAATAATGTCTGCTTTATCACAATGCTCTGTGCAAGGCAGTTATGTGACCTCAGCCTTGGCAGGGTCCCGAGCAGTAGAGGACACAGGAAGAACTCAGCATGCACTGGGCACTGGGCAAAAGCAGCTGCTACTATTGTTACTATTTTTCCTTACACACATATCTATTGCTTAACCAATCAAAGCCAATGTAAATCCGATGACAGGTGGACATTTGTAATGGGGATAAGGATGGGGTTGGGCATTTGAAGACCTCAATTTTAATTGTTTTTTTTTGCAGCCAACTGTGGTCTTAAGCAAACTGCAGAGTTTCTTTGTTCTTCCAGATTCCACATCTGGTAAAATAATACTCGCTCCTCCTGGCTTCCAGGATCTGCCATGAGAATATGATACAATATATGAATCCAGACTCAGACTCTCATAATTGACCTTTAAAAATGTTTACTGAATCCCTGGGCAGCTGACTATTTCCCAGTTGTAAATTGTTTATAATAGGGTAATTACTTAATGGAGAGGCCCATGCCTTGTTTTTTTTCTGTTTTTTTTGGTGTGTGGTGGTGGTTTTTTGAAGGGGGGGCTGCAGCTCTAACTACACTGCTCAAATTGGTCTCAAACTCCTGGATTCAGTGATCCTCCTGCCTCAGCCTCCCAGTGCTGACACTACAGGTACGTACCACCCGTGCCCAGCAAGACTGTGACTATGAGTCACACAGATCTCACCCCTATCACTCTTACAGCTATCTTCCCTTCTGAGCTTCAGTCTCTTCATATATAAAACAGGTACAGTATCTGTCATAGAGAGCAGTTTTCCACATACGATGCCTATCATTGTGTTAGATGTTGCTATAGCTCCATAAACACTAGGTAATCACTCAGTTACAACATCTCTGAATTGTATGTGTTCCACAAATTGGCTAAGGGTGTTTTGTGTTCTTATGTACGCCACTTATGTCCGTTTTCATGTGTAAGAAACCAAACATTGGCTACGGCCTTTTCAAATTAAAGCTTAATTATGCATCCATACATGTTCTGTTATCATGTCTTATATGGATTTGGTCGTAGTGCACGTCAGATCATGCTTCCTAAAATGGAACAATTTTACAGTGATTTGGTGGTAATCTGATCATCCCTTATACCGATATTAGCATCACCAGAAGTTATTTGTATTCATTCATATATTTAAATTTCTACCTCAACACTAGAGAATATGAAAAGATCATAGAGATATTCCCTTCCAAACTGCTGCTTAGCTCAAGCCATTGTCAAATTTTCTACAAATGTGAAGTAGGATTATTTGTGCCAAGGAGATTTATCCCCTTTTGGAAGTCGGCTGAGATGGGCAGAGAAGGGGAGAGACAGTTAAAGGGAAGAAGCAGAAATGAGAGAAAACTTGTTTCTGTCTTTAGATTGTCAACGGGAAAATCATTTGTAAAATAATCGGTGCTGGAAAGTTGGAAGAAATATATGGTTCTTGCATCGAAGGAAAAATAAAACTGATCAACTGACCTTGGCCAGCGATGGATAATCAGGCACTGTTCTAGGTGAATGAGTTAACCTTTAATGCCTACAATCCTTACATCAACTTTCTGCCATGGGTATTACGATGTCCACTTTGCAGATAAGGAAACTGAGGCAGAGTAAGGTTAAGCAAACGTTCAGGCAGTTTCCACAAACAGGCTGTTGGCTGCTGTTGAACTAACAATTCTGGCTTATCTTACTAGTGAATGCCTTTTTAGGCATTTGCTGCAGGTAGTCACAAAGGGCTGGATAAATATACAGTCAGAGGAATAAGTTTTGAATGAGAACATGTATCCTGGAACTAACCTAGTTCATACTAAAAAAATTACATTCTGCCTTCCTTTATAATACATACTATCAGCTTGCTTGATGCAGGGGACCTTATAGAATTTTAAACCAATCTCTGACTTCGTATTGATAAAATAGTAGAACGGCAAACTAAATTGTAACAATGCTCAAGAAGGGAACATGACATTTGCCCCTCAAAAATAAATCAAGCTTTTTTTCCCCTTGCAAAATGCCAGAGAATACATGAAATGTACTTCAAAACGGGATGTCCAGGGAGTTTCTCTTTCATGTAACTCCTGGTTAAGGAATCACGACTGAGGACTATCGCTGTCAGTGGCAACTGCCCTTGATACAAATGCCAGTCACTGAGTTAAAGGCAGAAGTCTCACGTTTGTGGAGGCCGTAAGTTACAAGGAAGAAAGCACACAATGTAAAGTGAAGAGATGTAGGTTAAGCTTGAGTTTTTCTGGACCGAACTTTCCTTATCAGGAAGATGTTATCATTTCAGCTGGAAGGTTTCTAGGACTCTTTCTAGCATGGACGTTCTCCGATTCTAGGCCTGGGATTCTTAACGCTGTTAAAACAAGACCAAGGTAGCAACAACAAAAACAGCAACAAAAAGTGAGGCCTTGGCCTCATCTAGAGACGTCTGGTTGGCTCTGGGGCAGGTCAGTATACCACTAGCTTTCAAAAGTCCGCACAGGTGATTGAAATGTGTAGCCAGAACTGAGCAGCGCTGATCTATTCATTCCCAAACAGAAGTCTTTTTAAGGAAAAGCTGATTTGCACACAAGTGTGCATGTGTGTCCTTGTGTGTGTACACAAATGTGCTTGGGACGCAGTGCCTAGCTGAGAAAGTGGCAGGAATTCACACTCTGTCCTGGATGAATTCAGAAACATGGAAGCAATACAAACACATATGTCCATGTCGTCTTAATTAGTCCCTGTTGGTGGCTCAATGCACAGCCAGGAAGCGATGCCCAGCATCTGGGATTCCAGCCCATTTTAATCCCCTGTTGGTTTCACAGAAAGGAAAACAGCAGGTAAGACGGCCCGGAAGAATAGCAGCACCCAACACTCACCGGCCGGAGAAGATGATAATGTCTCACCTAGCACTTTACAGGGATGAGAGCACTTAATCGTCGTAAGAGTGAATGAACTTCCTGCGTTTCAGAGACACAGACTCGGGAAAAATTAAGTGACTTGTTCAAGGACACACGGTTGCGAAGTGCTGGCTGCCGATGTTCCTGCCCAAGCCTTTCGACCTCCCTTCTTCACTCTACTTCCTGCACCCACGCTCACGCTAGCCGGGTATGGATGTGGGATGAGAGGGCGGAATGTACACCTTCCTTGGGGAATTAGTGGGGCTCAGAGTGAGGGCTTTTCCCTCTATGTCCCATGAAGGGTCCAAGCGGAGACTGTGCTGTCTTAGCGATGCAGCAGTTACAACTGCTAAGAGGAAGACAAGCAGGAGGGCACGGCCGGGTGTGAGGCCAGTGTCAAGAGAGCAGACTCCACGCCAGTCAGTGTGAACCTTAGCTGCCACCTCTATGCCAAGCACCACAACCGCATTATTTTGGACGCCTCTTCTCTTTTAATTCAGTGATGCTGTCACCAAAAAGATCATCTTCAAATAGCCAGACAGAAAGAGCAAAAGGCCAAGAGGTAAAGATTCTGTTGAACACAGCAGAGCTATCAGGTTGGACCCACAGATTTGACAGCCACGTTGCAGGGACTCAAAATTGTCTTGAGGTTCTCGGAGTCTTGAGCTGTGACTTCAGTTGACGTGGCAGTGGGTCAGAAATGTGTTTCAGAGTCACCTGGAGACTGATTACCACACAGATTTCTGGGCTTCCCCCTGGGGATTCTGACACAGTAGGTCTGGGGTGGCCAGAGGACTTGCGTTTCTGACAGGCTCCCCGCTCATCTTAGCAGGGAGCCTAGCGACCAGACTCGGGGAACTACTCACTAGTGCCGTGGATGCCTGCAGCTCAAGGTGGCCCTGTAGCCTCTTCAGGTCTTCACTTCTCCAGCTTACTTGTACGGAATTTTAAAAATCTTATAGAAAAAAAGTCATCATGGGCAGAGCCTGATGCCTGCAGCTCAAGGTGGCCCTGTAGCCTCTTCAGGTCTTCACTTCTCCAGCTTACTTGTACGGAATTTTAAAAATCTTATAGAAAAAAGTCATCATGTGGGCAGAGCCTAATTCTTTGTTCCACTTACTCAGAAACTTCTAAAGGAGATCAGTGGAGGAAATTTCCAAGGAGCTATACATAAACACATTTCAGGGGAGTAAAATAAGTTTAGAAAGATATGAAAAAGCAAAATTAAGTTTTTAATATAGTTTACATTTGGCACACGAGGGCAAAGCGTGTGCCAAGCACCATAATCTAGTTTATGTTATATTTGTCCTTTAGGACATACATTAAAATTTCAGCATAAGCCATATGGAGAGAATCGCAAAATTATATACTGAAAAGTAGGCAGGCGGTGTACCTTATTCCCAAATGGCCATCTTGCTCATCACTAAGAGGGCTCAGACGGTAACAAGATCATCAGTTTGCATGAACACCACACATTTCCAGCTCTTGGATAAAAGTAAATTAGCCTACTGAGGCGTCCTCATAAAAACCATCTTAAAGCTACAAAACAATTCTGGGGTTTTATTCATAATACTTAGAGCTTCCGTAAGAAAGATCTGAAGACTTCAAATTAAAGCATAATGAATAGGTCTAAGCTTCTCCACTAAACACTTGAAAATCGAGACTTAGTAGAATAACATGAAGGGCTGATTTTATCCCTTCCTTCAACAACTCTCTCTCCTCACCACCCTCTTCTACTTCAAAGAGATCCTGTGCACAAGAAGAGCACGAGGGAATAGAGTTAGGATCAAGGTGTTTATCACAATCATCTATGTAGATGCACTGGACAGCAGAGAGTAAGTACAATGAGTGAGAGCATTTTGAGAATAACTAGGCTGCCCACTGTATGTGTCTGATATCGTGAACTGGTGCTGACTGATTGAGTGGCTACAGGTTGGGAGAAGTTGAAAGATTCAGAGAACATCTCAGTTCTTTACCTCGTTAATGTAGCTCAGCTTGGAAGACTGGGGGCCTGAGTGTTGGAATCGGCCAACGGTCCTTTGGATTCCAGCTTCGCCACTGCTCCGCTGCCATTTGTGAAACAGGAATGACACTGCCTGCCTCACTGGAAAGATGTGAGGATTAAACCTACGTATAACATCCAGTGTATTGTGTCTCGTGTGAGATGAATGCTTAATAAAAGGCTGTTCTTTTTACTTTCCTGATTATTTTGGTAGAATTTGTTTCCCCTCTCATCATGACAGCCTTTTCTTTCACCTTCTACGGATTTCCTATCAGTCAGCATAGATTTCAATCGAACAGTGTTGGTGATGTTAGTGACGTATAGCCTCACTTTTCTTAAGTGCAGTGTTAATTCACTGTACAGGATATTTTGCCACCATATTGGTAATCGTGGGGGTTGGTAGTCCCAGATTCTGTAATATTTCTATAATGGGAAGAATTCATTGTAATGAAATGGTTGACGTCAGCGTTGATGAATAGTGGTACAAACGATACACACACAGAATGTGGCTTTCCTTTTCCAAAGTCGGTCACAGAGTCTACCCTACACTTTGTGTTAGATGACATCTGAATGTAGCCTTGGGTGGAAAGATTGCATCCTGTCTCTTGCAGTGGTTCACCGCTCAGCAAGTACCCATGACTTGACTAGGCAGGCTTTCCATCGCTCTTTGAGGATCCTTCCCCTCAAAAGCAGGCAGTGTCTATGGGCACAGAACTCTCCCTAGGAGCATCATCTTGTGGACTGGAGGGAGCTCAAGCGGAGATGAGATGAGGAGTTCCAGCTCGGACCAGGTAGACAATTATGTCTGCAGAGAGGCAGTGCAGCGAGCTTGTCCTCAGGATCACTATGGAAAGCTGCTGCATACACAAATGTACACTATTTTATATGCGGAGAGACTTTTTCATTAGAAATGGAGAGGCGCAGGAATGATGTGAAAGGGAAGTGGTGTCACTCACCTGCCCAGGCTGCTCACAGGCTGTCTGGTACCTGGCCTGCTGGCACAGTTCTTTGACTCTCTCGTATTTTGGCAAGTGATTGGACTGTTGAGTGTTTTTGCTGGATTCCTCCTTCTTGCGTAAAAATTTGCTTTGAGAGAAGGAGAAAAGCTCTGATATGAGAAGTGAGCTGAGTTACCTTCCCCCAGCGTTGCCTATTCTCTTTTGCTTCCTTGTCACATGGCTCAAGATTCTTCAAATAGCAAGCCATGGATGTTAAGGGTCTGTCTACAGGAGTTCAATATTTGCTGAATTCTCTTTGAAAATTACAAGCCGGGTTCTATAAAGTTGTAACATCAGGACAAGAAGAATCATCCTGTCCCCTTAAAGCACAAATTTAAAACTTTTGTGCTCACTTCGGCAGCACATACACAAATTTAAAACTTTGGTCAATGTTTAGTTTTACATGCCCAAAGTTCTTTTCATTAAAACACAATTAGTTTTTCTCTCTCCGAATTTATATACAGAAGGAAAACAAGACAATGAGAGTAATGAATCAAAAGGGAAAACCCAGAAGTGAATATGGAAATAATTTCAATGGCATTCACTTATATATTTAAAACTATGAAAGGCACAAAAGGAAAAGAAGTAGAAAGCTGGGTACCAGCCAAGCCTTCGAGGCTACTCAGAGAAGGAGGTGGGAGGGATGGTCCGATTAGGAACCAAGGCTGAGGGGGGAACAGTAAACCTGTTGCCCGTCTTATAATATTTATCCTTTATAGTTCTGAGGCAGCAAACCATTTATTCTTATGACCAGGCTTATGAAATCCACAGTAAACCAAAATAAGGAGGGAAAAAAAAATACCCAGCAGGGAGAGCTGCCCACTAGGACTAGTTCCCAGAAGCACCCCAGGAACCAGTAATTACCCTCTTTCCACTAGAAATGTGTCACGCCAAATTCTGGCCTTCTTGTTTGTTCGAAACCTGAAAGCAAAATAGTAATATTTACTGTTGGCATCTGGAAACTTTTGCAAATGGATCTGTGCTAACAGTTTATTTAAAGAACACCTCTCACTTCCCACAGACCATGACTAGATCTCCATCAATGTGTTATTCACAAGCAGCCGAGAGAGGCTCAGCTTGGGGTGATCCTCACTCAGAGGCAAAGTGTCTTTTGCCTTCACTTTTTTCAGCTGCAGGCTGGCTCTGGGCGCCAGCTCAATGTACTCAGGATTGGCTGGGAGAAGGAATGTTGACGCACCTGTTACCTGGCTTTTCCAGGTCCAGAAGTTTGAGGACAGACTTGCCATCCACATCGGGAGGTGTGTCGAGCCCAGCGATATCCAGGATTGTAGGGGCCAGGTCGATGTTAAGAACAATCTGTGGGACTCTGCAGAGAGACAGGTGGTTAGGACCTGGACTCAAAGCCACTAGAAGGTGGCATTTAAGATTGCTCCTTCTATAGCTGTGAGTCCTCAGCTCTCAGGTCTTCTCATCCTTCCCCGACTTTCTGGGGGTGGGCAGTGATATTTGGGCAGAGTGGACGAGGGGTCAGCAGCAATAGCACTGAACAAGATCGACTTTCACTGGGTCAGGCTGGTGAGATGCCCCACATTTCTTGCGCTCTGGCCACTCTGCCAAACCAGACACTGCTGAGAACATGGTTTCTGTGTGATGTGCGCTTCCCTCTAATACTAAGTAGTCCATAACTCCTCTGCTGAACTAGGGATTTAACATCAGAATTCTAGCAAAGGACATCAGCAGTTTTTAGAGCTGAATCTAAGCAACGCTGCCAAGTCTTTGGTAGCCTGGTGTTAGAAACACAAAGCTTTCTAACTATAGAGACAACAATTCCCAGTTGGTTTCATAACTATCTTAAAAGAAACCCTTCTTCCTCCATCAGCCCAGGATGTAGTGTGGTAGGCGTAGCAGAATCCAGACCAATGTTGCATGTCCAGAATCAGGGACTCTGAGACGGGTGCTTATACCACAGAGTCGGGTTAGAAGAGGTTCTACATTTACTCTTCTCTTTTACCCTTCTCGTGATTCCTGTGTGTGCATAATCTGATTTTATACAAAATGTTCTGACACTATTGGCCTGGCATAAGGCGCTCATTTTATGATGGGAAAACAGAGATGTAAAGCAGTGGCTTTCCAGGAAGTAGTGCCAGCCCAAGGTGACTGAAACAGAACTCTAGTGCCTTAAGTCTCTCTCCTCTTAAAAGAAAATCACACATTTTAAAGTTGTCTTTTAAAAATGATTTAGTAATATTTTTTAAAAATGAAAATAAATACGAAGAGGATGACATTGTTCTATGTTTTTGTGTGGATTATCTGACTGATTGTCACACTGGGAACTGAACCCAGGACCTTTGCACTGAGCTATATCCCACACCTTTAATTTTTTTTTTTTTTTAATTTTGAGACAGGATCTATATTGCTAAATTGTGTAGATTGGATTCAACTTTTTCATCCTCTGTGCCTCAGCCTCCTGGAGTACTGAGATTACAGGTGTGTGTGCCACACCCAGCTAAGCATTCATCATTTAAAAAAGTGACAGTAGGGCCAGGGATTTAGCTCAGTGGTTCTGCCACCTGCCTCAAAAGCAGAAAGTTCCAAGTTTGATCCCCAGTACCCAAAAAAAAAAAAAAAAAAGTGACCTTCTCTAATTCAGAGAAGGTAAAGATAATGTCCCCAAAGATTTTATTTTGTCTTTATCCACAGATCAAAAAGATTTAGCTCAGTGGTTCTGCCTCCTGCCTTGCAAGCTCCAAGTCCTGAGTTCGATCCCTGCTACCAGAAAAAAAAAAAAAGACATGACACTTCTGATCAATTTGAGAGAATTTGTCATATGATAGTTATACTTCCTGTTTAAAGCAAATGTTGCTTAATTTAATGTGTGGTGAGGGGAAAGGTTTTCAGCTTCTAAATTACCAACCTACCCACACCATTTCTAGTTGTGCTAGAAAAGAAACCAGACCCTGAGATTAGCAATTGAATTACCTTGGACCCACAAGATCTGCAACAGCTGAAAGATGCAAACAGAAATACGTACATTGATCCTGGTTCCACGCTCGGACCACGAATAAAGAAAGGCACACGGATGTCAAAGTCATATGGCATGGATTTCCCCTTGACCAGTCCAAACTGCCCAATGTGGTAACCGTGGTCGGCGGTGTAAATGATGTAAGTGTTGTCCAGTTCGCCTGTCTCCACGAGCATGTCGTACAGCTGAAAAACAGCACAGGCCATGGCAGGACCAATTGGGATGTCAGAAATAACACTGCACAGTGTTGCGGCAGTTTCTCCCAAATCCTTTTTCTCATTATTTCTAAAAGAATGACTTTAATAAGGCTGACAAACACATTTTCTAATCACTCCAGTCCTGGAGAGATGACACCTTATGATATGGATGAAACACAACTTTTTCGAATCTGGCCCATTTTATGTATAAGTTTTATTTGTCTGCTTGGTAAAACAACAATAACAAAACAACAACAAGCCACGGAACAATCTCTACCACTAAACCTCATAGATTTCACTTTGACAATCTGCTGTTAAAGCATTATTTAATTTCATCACTGGTGTATGTAACCGTGAAGGGTTAAAAACAGGCCGCCTCTGACCTGGATCCAGGTAGATCCAGATTGTCTTGTTTGGCTTATGCTAGATTTTTAAACTTGGGAAATTTCAAATAAAAATATTTGTGTTTCTGGCTTCTTTTAAAAAAGCCAGAAAACTAGATGATACTTGATTCCCATTTCTACATGGCAAAAATTAGCCTGAGCTGAGTAGTTGTTGCTGCATCAGATAGGACAATTACTAAGTTCCTCACAGTCTCCACAATCCCTACTGCTTTAGTCATTTACGTTGTTTGATTGATTTCTAAAGGTATTGGAAGGTGCAACCTCTAACTTATGATGTTTTTATTTTTCTCTCCATCACTAGCAAGAACTCAACCTGGAGAAATAGGATTGGGGTGTGTGGGTTAGTCACAGAACACACTCGACAAGATGCTTGGACATGAAATAAACAAGCAGGAGTGACAAGCATGGCAAGACAAAGGAAGTCAGACAAAGCCCGTCCCTGCGACAGGCCAGGGCTTACCCTTTCCACAGAATCATCCACCGACATCAAAGTCTGGAGTCTCTTGCGCTGTAGAACATTTGTAAATTCCATATGGATGGGCAGCATTGGTCCTGTGTACTGCATAATCCAGTGTTTATCCATATTTGGTGCATAGTTATAACTAGGAGTTCTGAAAATACCCAGAAAGAAATCTTACTATGTATATGTTTTATTTATTAATTGAAAGGAGCAAATTAAACTTCATGAAATAATCACGTAAGAAAGATAGTTTAGACACCTTTAAAGCATTCTTCTTTCCCAAATGTCTCCTCTTTGTGCTTATAAGGAGATCCGAACTCCTCACCACCCCAAATAGCATATATCCTCTCAAGGTATGCCCGGACTGGCTGCTGAACATGTACTTAGCACAAGTTCATTTGGCTTCAATGTATAAAAATGCAAGGAACGCATCAAGATGATGTTACACATCTACAGAGAAAACTCACTAATGTAGAAGAGAATGTTCTTGAGGTGATGCTAACTCATAAAAAGTTTACTGCCAATTATGTTATTAAATATAGTCACAAATATGTGGAACGGTGAACAATTACAAGTTTAACACATTTTCCCTTTTGGATTTCTTAAAGCATTTTGTGGGCTATCTATCCATGTGCATCCATAGGAGTTTACATAAACGTATGAGTGTTTTCTGCATTCTTACTCTTACACACTAAAAGCATTGATTTCATTACATTTACTCGAATTATAACTGGGACTACTTCTGTGATATGCATGCCTACCATAACGCTATTCATTTCATAGAGAAATCAATATGGTACCGGGCAACAGTTCTGCAAACCACAGAGAAGTAGATCTTCCTGCTGTACAAGTAGATCTCATGCTCTACATGAGTTCAAGCCTACATTTAATCTATTGCAAAGATCCAGCTGGTGGAAGACGCATCCCATTCGGGACCCTCAAAAGATGTCACTTCTCTTTAAGTTTTGCCAACTGCTTTGACCATTAGATGTTACCACATCTCCCAAAAGGGCAGACCTATGCTAGAGCAGTTCTCACACTGAGAGGTATTTGTCCTTGAACTGAACTCTCCTCTAGACAGTAATCTGTTTGAACCTTCCCTTTAAGTGTCATTAAACATATAGACATATTTGCCATTTGTGTGGCATTATGTGGAGTAATTATATATGTGAACTCATGCAACTCTCTCAGCTGTTCTGGGAAATAAGTCTATCATCCCCACTTCATAAATGAGAAAACCAAGTCTTGGTAAAGCTAAGTAACTGCTCCAATGAACAGAATTAGTAGGTAGAATCAAGACTGGACTCCAAAGCTCACTTTCTTGAAACACAATGAACCAAGAGTGAAGTGAATGAGGCAGGCTTCCTACCTCTGAATGCTGTGGTATAAGCCCTAAGTTCACCAGTAGCCTGTCTTACAGGATGGACAGTCTGTGCTGACTGGGAAATCTGACTGCCCATCTGTTACAGGAAATCCCACCGGAGAAGAAAGGATTGTAGACAAGGGTAACTAAACGGTACCCCTGGCCATCATTCATATTATAAAACTAGAGAAATGATCAGTCACGGGCCCAGGGATGTAAGGGACTTCAGCATGACCCTATTGAGGCTGTGGGGTGCGGATTTCCCATGAGGGAAAACCTGGGAGCTTCTGAGATGCAAGCTTTGTACCTGGAGACATTCCCACATGCACTGAGCCACATACATGCCATGCCGCCTGTTGTCACACATTTCCTTCTGCCAGCTGCAGAGCTCTCCTTTATGGTAAGTGCTAGAACAGCACCATGGGCCTTCTTGTTACCCCAAGTTATTCCGATGGTCAGTCAGTATGAATGTTGACCTGAGGCGTCAACTTCAAGTACACTCAGAAGACATCATCCCCCAAAGCGTGCAAGCTGTACCCAGAAGTGTAAGCGGGTGCCTGTGTAAAGGGACAGTGTTACACAGCGAGGCTCAGCTTCTCTTTTGTAAATGGAACTCACAGCGCTGCTCTTGTTTTGATACATTTAGCATTTAAAAAGCTAGCGTAGACGTCAATGCTAAATGCAGCATTTAAAAATGTCTAGAACAGGGGACCACAAATTTCCTCCACAGCCAATAAACAAACAAACACATTTCATATAAGTATCTGGGTTGAAAAAATACTAGTGTCAAAACATTAACTCTTTCCAGGGGCACCTTCCATTCTTTCAAAGAGAAACTTGAAATATAAACTTTTTGCCTATTCAGTAAATGATTCATGAACCAAATGGTCCTCTTTTTTTTTTTTTTTTTTGGCCTGAAAGAGTTGCCCGGATCTGGAAGGGAGCTGCCTTCAGAAGGGAGTTGGGTAGGAACTGAAGCCCAAGAGTCCCATTCTCCATGCAGATGTCAAGTTACAAACAGGATTAGATTAAGAGGCTGAGAGAAGGAAAGAGGGGCTTCCAAATCCCCTTGCAAAAGGGTTTCTCACCCACAGGGGTAGTTTGAGGTCAGAGAAATACAGCAAGTTGGCCATGAAAGGTCCCCTAGCCATTTATTTACTGATAGTGTCCTGAACACAGAACACAGCTCCAAAAGATCACACAGGGTTTCTTTATAATAAACACCCTCCTCTTAGTCCCTTTGATGTCGGGGAAACTTAATTTAAAGATAAATCCAGTTGACTTTTTAAAAAGCACAGAACAAATAAAAATTACAATAGGGAACCAACAGGCAGGTGCACAGTGGGCAAATTCTGTCTTCCGCCGGTTAGCTTGACGTGCTGGCATGGAACCGGGAGGTTCACATGGGACTCCCAGGTTTGTAGAACGACACATGTTAAATCTGGCTTATATTAAAAGGGAGACTTCAGGGCCTGTTGTCCTCCCCTCCCCTTTTATGTTTCTTAATTTCTCGATCTGGGAAATGACCTCCCGCTCTGGAGATGAAGCCCCAGGTGGAGTCCCAGCGGGCGGCAGGGAGGGAGGCCCGCATCTGCCTTTCACAGGAAGACAGACTGCCACTGCTTCCCGGAGAACAGCCGCTGTTCAGGACCTGCAGGTGGAAGGTCGAGCCTTGCCGGAATTGACAATGCTGGTGAAAAGCGATCTTCTGCCAAAGACCTGTGGTTGCGTCCTGCTGAGGTCTGCCAGATTCCTTGAAGATGCAGCCTTTCGTCCTCCAGTGATAATTAAGGCTTGCTCCCCTAAGGATTGACTTGAAACTATTCAAACAGGGCCGGGAGCTGTCAGCTGGAACACAGGCCATGGAAAGGAGCTGGGAACTGTTTTAGGTTAAAGTGGAAAAGCTACATACGCAGTTACCCCATAACGCTTTACAATCGGATCCAAATTTTCATCCCAACTCTGCTGCTTACTACTTTGTGATTCTGGGTAAGATTTTCTTTTTGTTTTAAGGCTTAGTGTCCTCATCTATATAATGGGAACGACAACTTTGAAGAGTTCTTGTGACGATTAAATTAAGAGAGACTTCCATGACACGAGAGAGCAATTATGGGATAGGTAGGCAGGACAGAGTTTAAAAGCTCATTAGGGCATCTTTTCCCCATTTTACAAGTGAGACTTTGAAGCCCTCAGTGCTGCTCCCTTTGTGTCACAGTGACCTGGGTCCTGAACTACCGTATCGCAAAGCACTGCAAACTCCCAGCCAGGGAAAGGAGAACTGAGGTATACATTTCATCTATCAAGAGTAAGTTCTCTAAATCCTGAGCCTTTCTCCCTACTTCAATTATTAGAGGAGCCAGGTGTGAGGGCACACGAGGGCGGTGGCACACTTGGGAGACTGAGGCAAGAGGATTACAGGTTCAAGGCCAGCCTGGGATACACAGTGAGAGCCTGTGAATAAGTAATTAGTGGCTCCTTCTTCCCCTTGAAATGTCTTCCACCCACTACTGAATGTGGATTTTTGTTGCAAATACCGAACAAAATCTGACCCTCGTCCGAGCCACAGTGGGAGTATCAGTGAAAGGGTAGGTAACACTGGCTGATGCTAAAATTGAGAGGACGAAGGGCCAGATAGTCATTTTAAACATTTTCTGTTGCTTTCTTAAAACAACAACAACAACATCAACAACAAAAAACCAGGTGTGGTGTTGCCTGCCTGTAACCCCGGCTAGGTGGGAGGTTGAGGTAGAAGAGTCCCACATTTCAGGCCAGCCTGGGCAACTTGGTGAGATCCTGTCTCAAATAAAAAATAAAAAGGGGCCGGGATGGGGATGTAGCTCAGCACTAGAGTGCCTCTGGGTTCCTGACCCACTATGGAAAAGGAAAAGTAATTTGTGTGAGAGGTGGCCACTCATGCCTGGCCCAGGCAGGTACATTGTCTGTTGTTTGTTGGTGAGGGCTTTCCCCAGATCTACGCATCCAGCACAGCCTCCCAGGGAGATGTATAGCACCCCCACAGACCGTTCACGTATGCACAAGTTGTAACTTTTCCCCAGCTAGGCTTCCCTCTGCTCTGCCTTTCTTTGGTCATTGCTTTTTTGAAACTATTACTCAGCACACTGGATCACAGATATCCGATCAATGCGTTTTAAATCCAATCTTTATCATTATGCCACATTTGGGGGGAGGGGGTTGATTTTCTTTACAGCATTGTTTATTGACAAAAAACAGGACTAAGAATTCTGAAAAAAATAAATTCATAATGTCATCTTTCTTTTTGATGAGTGTTTTAGGATGCCAACTTACTAGCAAAGAATAATCTCAAGGAATCCATGTGTTACATATTTTAGGGAACTGCAAAAACTTAGCAGTTCATTTTTACTGCTGGTGGCCTTTGCTGTCAGTCCAGTGAAACTTAATGTATTTCTGTGCTTTATATTTGAACAATTTTTTCATTTGTTATTTAGTCCCCAGCAACAACACAAACTACTGATCGAAGCCTTCAAGAACACTGGTAGCAGGACTATCATTCACTAAGAAGTGAAATAGGTCTCAATTCCCAGAAGAAGCCAGTTATACAGATTTAAGACACACTCCCAAGTATTAAAATGGAAATTCTGTACTGACTTTTCCAAGCCACTGCATCTTTGTTTTCACTGAAACTGAAGGCACTTACCTGACTTTATGGAGCTATTTCTCTCCTGACTGCAAATGTCTCCAGGTAGATAACATCTGAAAGGATGTACAACAAGACCCCGCTATCTTAACTGCAGGCATATAGTAAAGATAATTTGAAAGGCCTTTTTATGATGCCCAAACCACCCATTAGAACTGAGCGAATACGCAGGAGCTACCTCTGACACTCTCTGCTGTGGTGAGGGGAACGGAGGACAGTGGTGTGGTGGGAGGATGGAGGAGGTGTGAGGCAACTGAGTTTTGGTTCCAGCGTTGGTCCTGACTATTCAAACCTGGACAAAGCCCCTGGGCTTTCATTAAAAAACACAAAAAAGAATTTGAGTTTTCATTTTTAAATTTAAAAAATTATCAAGTTAGTGTATCTCTGGGTGCCCCTTTAATTTATGAAACTGCTAACGGAAATATTTTGAAACAATCTTAAAAAAAAAAATAAACGTTTTAATGCCAGCTAGCCAGTGAGATTAACATTACCCACGTGGTAAATAAAAATAAATCAGGCAACTATCATGTCAGGAGCCAAGCTTACTAGACCCTGGGAGGCAGAGATAAAACTCTTTTCTCCGCTTCAGGACAAGGCTGCCTCGCACAACTCCAGGGCAAGCTTCACGGGACGTTCTACTGGAATGCTGCCCCCTAGTGTTGGGCAGTTGAACTTGGGTAAGCAGAGGTATTGTAGTAAATGCCGAGAGAAAAATAAAGTAGAACTATCGAAAAGGGAGCAGTTCTGCCCAAATCAGAAATTTGCATGGAGAATTTAGAATTTGTCGTCTTCAACTGTATGCCACTTTTTTGCATATTTGTGGATGAAAAGAGTAAGAGTACAAATTCTTTTTAAGGCAAGATTTTTTCCCCCCAGCTTTAGCTAATGGGAGAAAGTTGAAACTTTGTCCAGTGGCTTATGCGGAGATATGTTCCCTTCGATATACTGTTTACCCAAAAGCTCTGTTTTCACAGTTGGCAGACATGAATTATTCTCCCGAGATTTTTAGGTTTGAACCTCTATGTGTGTTCCAAGCAGTTAGCAACCACCTCCCCACCCACCAAGTTGTCAGGGGCGTAGCTCACAGGTGGGTGACGAGCACAGCTTCTAACTTCCCTGGGGCGTGTCCTATTACATCACTGAGGCAGGAAAGAGAAGTAGGTGAGGATACGCGTCCTTAACGCTACTGGGAAAGTAACGCCGAGGAGTCTGGCAGGGTCTTGGCCATAGTGAAGGGCTTTGTGGCAAGGATCACTGTAGGTGTTTTTTCTTCTTTTTAAAATGCTGGGGATCAAACCCAGGGCCTTGGGCATGGTCGGCAAGCACTCTACCACTGAGCCTCATTCTCTGCCCCTGTTTGTACTTTTTTTTGGCACTGGGGGTCAAACTCAGGACCTCGCCCCTTACATGGCAGGCACTGAGCTAAATCCCCAGCCCTGTTTTTACTTTTATGTCAGAGACTTCCTTAGATTTTTCAGAGGCTGTGACTGGCTAAGCTACCATATGATTCAACAGTACCCCAATGTGACCTATAATCTGCCTTCATGCTTCACTCGTGAGCATAACCTCTCCCCTCTGCCTGTTAAGCCAACACGCCATATTGAACTGGCTTCCTGCCTTTGTTGGGAAGGCAGACTCCATGGAAACACAATACATTTGCTCCAGGCTGTGAAGGTCAGAGAGCTATAACCCAAGGCTGGATGAAAGGGATTGAATGAGGGTTGACCACCAAGGAAGAGGACCTAAAGCAAAAGTTCACATTATTAGCTCGCCTCCAACAGGAGAGCCTACAGCTCCTTGCTGTTTTCCCAAGGCCTGCAAATAGTTCTACACCATACTTAGCTTCATGCATCCCATTGCTTAAATGTGTTGCTCATGTTTTTTGCCGAGGAAACTGGCCATTCAGTAGCTCAGTGCACCACAATCGGCAGCTTGTCTTCAATTTGTCTCACTCCCTTTGTCTGAGGACTGAACTTTGAACCCGCACGCTCACAGGCTGCCACAGGGATGCAAACTCCCTCCCCCCAGCCCCTTCCTCCCGCAGCTGGAGAGAACTTCACAACAGAGACGTCAGGAACTCAGCCTCCCAGATCCCTTTTTAAGGAGACACAGCGGCTCTCTACTTTTTAGGCGCAAAAAGTGTGAGAGTTAGTGGCAAAGAGAAGCTGAGTCACCCGGACAACCCTGTGAATTTTCATTTTCTGTGAGAAGCGGTGTTCAGCCACCACACACCTGTGTACCTGGAAAAACGAACACAGCCGCGATGGCTGCTTATCCTGTTTATTTTAAATGGCCAGGTGTAGAGGCTCATTACCATGCAGTTTCAGCTTGTCAGGAGCTCTGCCACACCACAGTGGCCAAGCAGCCACTGGTCACTCCCCTAGCTGCTTCCCCTAAACCTTAACTTGAACCGTGTGAAATCGCACTTTTTGTAGGTAAAAAAAAAAAAGACCATAAATTGGCAGCTTTATAGCATTCATTTTAACAGAAAAGATGGACAAAATTAATATTGATGGGGCAACCTCTACGTCCCAGGCCCTGTGTAAAGGCTTTACCTGTGTTATCTCTCTAAATTTTTTTAATAACATCACATCAAGATGCTGGTGTTATCCCTATTTTATAGATAAGACCATGGAAGTTCTGAAAGGCTCAAAAAACTGCTCTAAGGCTTGGCGGGGACAGGTGAGACAGGAAAACAGGGTTCTTAATCTGGAAGGCCCGAATACTTTCATTCTATCATGGGTAAGTTTTGCTCTATAAAGTCGATGGTAAAGGCATAGCTGGCTCACTTGAACAAAGAAGGAATTACTGTCTATTTGTAAGGAAAAAGATCAAGTCCCCTCATGTTTTGGTATTATCCTGCTTATGGACCTCCAGTGACCCTGTGTTTACAGTTATATACAAACTCACTGAAGTCTCCATTATTTTGCTGTTTACCTTTTAAGCTCTCGCTTGTTCCTTAATTTCTATGCCATGCTCCAGTTCCTAAGTCACATGTTAGATTTCCCACTTTCATGGTGATTTTGACTGTGCCATACTTAATATCTGCAATTATCTACCTAAGGTCTGCAGAATCTTCTGAAAACATTTTCCCTATCCTCTGAGGACCCCTTGGGTGCCTCTTGGTCCATGAAGCTTTTCTGATTCTCCTAAAAGATGTGAATGGTTTTCCTTCCACAGCCCCACAGCGCCACGAAAGCTCTCCCTGTTCTTGTCACTGCTGGTACCTCCTCTTCTCTCTAGAAGAGGGGTCATGGAAGAATCACTCCATTAAGGATCAAATAATATATATTTTAGGCTTTGTTGGTCACATGGTATCCGCCACGACTACCCCATCTGGCTCTTGCATCCTGAAAGCAGCTAGAAATGACACACGAATGAGCATGGCTGTTTCCATAAAATCTTACTACCAAAACCTGGTGGCAAGCTGGGTTTGGACAATGGGCCCCAGCACGCCAAGCCCCGTCCTAGCTTATTGGTTCCTAAATGCTAACACTGTGTCCTCCTTAGGACTATCTTTCTTCTGAACTGTACAGTAACACAGGCAACACTGATAAATCCTACTGGAATGACATCCAGTTTTTAATTGTTGAAATCCGAGGTTGTTTTATCAAAGCTATTGTTTGAGGCCTTGAGAATTGTGCATACTTTTCCCCTCATGCAGTTATTTTCTGTACATGCAATGGGGCTGTGAGAACCTCTTGACCTGCAGCTGATTTTCCCCTAGGCTGAGGACCTTGCCTTGAAGTTCAAAGGCAGGCTGACTTCTAAGGAACCATAAAACACCATATATTATCAACCCTTTCTCAGGGAACCACCTGTCAGACTTACGGTTGTAGACTGTTACCTTAGGCTGAGATTCCACTAATATAACAAAGGAAGGTACACAGAGTGGCTTCTGATTTAAAAATAAAAAAGGGGAAAAGATGGGTTTCAGGGTACCAAAGAAACGTTGAAGGTCCTGCAAGAACTTTTTTCCTTTCACTGAGTCAGCTGATTACTAAATTTATAACTGAGCTCAAACAGAGAGCAGTTTGCCGTGTGGCTTCATTCATGAGTTTATTTGCACAATTTTATGTAGGGTGAGATTTTCAGAGGTTATGTTTCTGCCTAGGGAGTTGATTCCAAAAATGGTTCATCTAGATCAGATTTCCCAGGTGCTGGGGAAATCTTCCTCATATACTGACCATACTTCATGCAATAAAATAACTTTCATCCTCCAACTTTTGGGCCTGGGCTCCTCATGTATTTTTAGTTCCGGTCAAAGTTCAGCTCCGATCTTCTTTCTAGTCTGAATCACTTGACATGTGAACGATGATCTATATAATCCTGACTAGGAATCATCAGTGAGTTAATTTTAATAAAATCAAAATAAGAATATAACGAAAAACATTCTCCAAGAATTGGTGACTAGAGTGGTTACTTATCAACTTTTATAAAGTTCTTTCTACGAGGGATGTTGTCTAGAAAATCAGTGTGGATGCAGACAGGTGGTATTTAAGCACAAGCAGATAAAGACATCTAGACTTTTCCACGTTTGGCCAGTGAGCATTCGCAGCACAGCACAGCTCTCTTCTTTCTCTCCTTCTCAACCCTCTCCCCTGTGCCTCTTGTGCGCTCCTCCTGGAGACTCGAGACTCCCGCCTCTCCTCGCCTCTCCGAAAGAAACACTGGGTTATTTTAAAGCCATGACCTAAGAAGGCCTCCGGGCAAGCCACTCAAGCTGCCTCTGCTGCAATTCTAATTGCACATCTGCAGCAAAGCTGCTCTAGCATTCGCCTGGAAAATAAACTCATGCTTCTAGAGCCAGAGCTGGGTGGCCACTCTGCTGCTAGGAAAAGCATGCCCTTTGACCTTTATTATTCTTAGGGCTGACTAGTGAATATTATTTAAGACAACAGGACCCACTAGGTAAAAATCTCCCCCATTCAACCGACGTGCGCCTCTTCCTCTTCAGTTACTTGTAAATGTTCCAAATGTGGTTCCTAATCACCACCTAACAGGGCTCTGTATTTCAGACAAGCCTGTTCTGGGCCAGCACTGAGGTTATGATCTCGTCATGGTGGATGGTGACATTTCTGTCTTGTTGATACACAGTAGGAAAAGAAATGGAATAAAGGAGAGTATCAGGGTGGGGAGCAAAGAAAAGGGCCACATTTGGCAGGAGCAATGTTTACATTATTACTCACATGTGTTGGGAGGCATTGGGGTACAGTTTTGAAAACTGTGGGGCTGAGTCCTCCGGGCCGTGAGGCGCAGCGTGGCTGATCACCATCATAATGGGCCTATGGGGATACATTCTCTTAGACATTTTGAAGTAATTAATGCTCTCGTTAGTGATTAAGTCTGTGAAGTAGTCCTGAAACATACATTTGACACAAAACAAAAATTACAAAAGGTGACATTCATCAGTTCACATCTGAATACTGCTTTCCTCAGAAGTAGCTCACTGAAAGAAGAGGTAAAATCTAAAACAAGAAAGAAAATGATACCTGTCAAGGCAGACAAACATCTTCAAGAAGAGAGAAATCAGTTGCCAGTTAATTTCTAAGGTTTCAATACATGAAGAAATATATATATATATGTATATATGAAGTAATGCACAATTTACCAATTAGAGAAGAAGAAAAGACAAATTGTGTTTGCCCAAGACAATGATCAGACCCAGCAAAACAAGTGCTAGAACACTTAAAACACCGGATACATATTTCATTCTCAGGTTTCATTGATGTAATTCATTGGCAAAAAATTTAATTACTTCAAGGATAGGAAGCACCCACACCCACTTCAAATTCACAGTTGCAGAACACACACACACACACACACACACACACACACACACACACACATGTACATGAGCACGCAAATGCACAAATATAAGAAAAGATCTTTTCTTCGAACTAAAAATACACCTGAGGAAATAACACAACTTTGCTGCTAAGCACCGTTGAGGCCAAAATCCGGGAGCACAGAGGAAAGCTGCAGCATTTTATCAATTAATTTACTTGAAACACTTAAATACGGGGTGTGGCTGATTTTCTACAGATTGTGCTGTGTTAATTGCACAACTAAAGCAATACAGCTGCTGGGATTAGAGCCTGACTTGCCAATAAAATGACTTAACCCCTGGCCAGGGGGGCTGATGCAAGTCATACGGGGGAGGGAGGAAATGGAATGAAAAGGAAAGAAAAGATGAAAATTTAAATTAAACCACCTGCTTCCTCTAAGTGTGTATCACTGGCCTGGAGCTCCAGTATAAACTTTATTCAGAGAGTCCCAGGCAATGTTCATAATGTCAAAGAGTTCCAGCTATGACCGGTCACATGTTGTGGATTTAAAGACCAGAACAGCTGCAAAAGCAACGCTAGAAGGACAAAATCTGTGTCACATATCATTGTAAGGACAAGTCCACAGGTTGTCCCCTCCTTCCATGAGTGTCTGTTTAATTTCTTTCCTCACTACAAAAAAAAAAAAAGATATATATTCTTTTCAGACACAGTTGTCTTTGACACTTAATCAGCTGTGATAATGAGCAAGTTACGCTGATTTAGTATTTGGAGAGAGGCTTGATTACTTTGCTCTCCTTAGGACAACAGGGAATGAAAGGTTAATAGCTTGAACAAGGAGCATGAAAAGCATCCCTACAGCTAGAAATCGATAACAGTGACAATTAGTGCATGGGGCACACACTGTTTTCATGCTATGATTGTATCCACAACTGGGGAAATGACCTAGGGTCTGTGATTGGTGGGACTGCTCTAGGCTGCTTTTTGTTCATCTTCAAAAATTAGAAAGTTGCTCAAAATTGCCTCACAGGTCCCTGCCGCTCTCAACTCTGATGAGCCTAGAAGCCTATTTAGCAATGTTAGTGAATTCATTTGCATTCATTGTTTTCCTTTCTTTTCTTTTTATTGAGTTTATTGGTACAATCCAGGTATACAGTACAGTTACATTCATCATTGGGATCTTGTACCTTTACATGACAGGTCTTGGTTCTCATTTTTTCCCCTTGTCCCTGCCCTCCCTTCACCCCCTCCTCCCCTCCCCATTTACACACACTCTATTTCCATTTTTTCAGTTTCTCATGTTGTTTTCCTGTCCCTTATTACCTTTCCCCCACCTTTGCATTCATTGTTTTCTAAAGGGTATGAAAGATCAGGACTCATACCTTATCTCCCTTTAAATGCCTTGTGCTCAAATCAGGCCAACAACATTAAATTGAATTCGTTCTTCTGTTTCTACCAAGTTCCCTACCCTTTCAGGAAGGGTTGCTGTGTAGAGCCAATTCTTGCCTTCCTTTAGGTAAATGAGGAAGAGATGGGTATGGCTAGAAGGGAAAGTAGGGACGGGAATATACTTGACCAATCAGCAAGCTAAATTCAAAGATATTTTTCCTTTTGTACTTAGGATCTGAGAAAAAACTTTAAATTTAAGTGACCAATTTAACACTTTTGTGAATTTGTAAGTCAACTCTGGGATCTGCTTGTTAGAGAACCACGGGGCATATTAATTTCAGTTTCTGTGACCTGATTTAGAAATCACAAGATTGATAGCCTTAAAGACTTCTGCGGACTCTCACGCCATGGGGCAGGTGTGCCTGTAACATACACTAAACTTGGTCAGACAGGAGTAAGAGCAAGAAATGTGGTTTCCCAACCTTTAATTATTGCACTTATCTGCTCTTATTTTTACATCTAAATCTGAAGCCACAAACAAACAAAATATACTTTTACCCCACAGAAAAGCAAAACAGTACAAAGATGAACATTTGATTATGTGGACAAGTCCTCCAGAGAGAAAAACAAAAATTATAAGACAGAATGGAGATGTCATTTCCTTGATGATACTTTCATCAAAGGCTGATTGCCTTTCAGACTAATGAGTGGGGATCACTATACAAAGGCAGTGCTCCTTTAGAATCTTTTTCTTGCTGGAGTTGAAAATTACCTTAAAATTTCTTATTCTAACATTGTGAGAACATAGAAGCCAATCTTGTGGATAGTTTAACTCACTGAAAATGGCTTTTCCCCATTATGCACAAAGTAAATTGATGCAGTGTAAAAGTGCCCGAAAATTACCTTTGCATAATCAAATCCATGCTTTTCTTTGATGCCATTGCGACAAACAGTGTAATTATAGAAACGAGAATTCTTGATTAATCCAAGCCATTCTCGCCACCCAGGAGGGATATAGCTGCCATTATATTCATTGAGGTATTTTCCAAAAAAGGCTGCAATGGAAAAAAAAAGCGGTTATTTTCTCATGTGAAATGATTAATCACAAATAAATGCATAAATATGAAATTATGACTTGAAAAAGAGACGGTGAAGTGAAAGCTAATCTAGGCAGCAGCAATGCCAAAATTTCTGCAGTCCTTTGGCAAAGTGACATACACGCATTTTCCTTCTGAATAAATATAAGTAGCACCGAAGTACATGGATTATGGTTCAATAAAATCACCATAATTATTATAACACTGTGGGGGATCTATTTCTTATGATCCTCCTGGAGCAAAACCAGAATATGTTCTTTCGTTAAGTGATTGTAACAGAGAAGTAGCCAGTGTGAGATCTGGAGTGGTACTGTTTGGAAAGTACTAAAAAACTGTAAGTTTAGTTTTTGTGGCAAAATCAATTTCCTAACTTACTGCTTGAGAGTTGTGAATTATAAAAACACTACTGAAAATCTCATCTTGGGTTTCACATATACAAAGATGATAGGTTTTCCAAACCAGGGGATGGTGGTAAAATCCATTTTTATGGATATGGTCAGGGTTTTCATGTTATTTTGCCTTTTTATGTTATGGCTATTTATGTTTATATATATTTTGTGGACATATATCTATTATTACTAATACTGGTAACAGAGTTACTACACGGATTACTCAATTTCATAGAATGACTATAGACATTTCTGTGCCACAAAGACACCGCTGTTCATTGAAGAGGCCTCTGGAAGGGCTTCATATTGGTAGCTGGCATGTCGCTCAGAATGGCCACTGGGCAGCAGGCTGCCCGATCCTTCTGAGAGAAAGACTGAAAACATGATCCTTTGCTGGAGACGACAGTAGGAAAGCGGGGAGGAGAAAGAAAGGAAGGTGAGAGTTCCAAAACAAAACAAGTTGCATATTGAAGTCCAATACCTTCTATATATCAGAAGGGTGGCAAACATGTATTAATGGAACAGTTTGGAGAAAGAAAGAGGGTGCGATTTGTAATTTTCATGGTTACACTAAGAAAACAGGTATAAAAAATCACTATTCTAGGTAAACCTTAGTGTTTGTTGACTGTATTTAACCTGAACATTTTATTATGCATATAGAGATGTAGATACAGGTATCTGTCCGCACACACACGCGCACACACACGCACTCTGACACGTACATATGCACATATAGGTAAACTCTGTATTTCTGATTTTTATAAGGCTGGGACCTTCTGTTTTGGGAGAGACCCTGCCCAGTGGCCAGCCTGATGTCCTCCATACCGAAGCCCCTGCCAGCTCCATGAAGCAGGTCTTACAGGCGCTTCCACATACACTCGTGGCAAATGGTAGCAGTACTGGGAAGACCGGCTTTGAATGACAAAAGGGGTCCCAGAATCAAAGGACTTTATTGGCATCAGTCTTAAAGCACACACATTTGAATCTTTAACACATCCAGTGATAAACTCGGCCGTGTTTATCTACGTGTTGAATGTGCACTGGATGACTGTGTGAGTGAGTGAGTGACCTAATGGAGCCGTCAGCCCGCCGGGCCCCAGTGCTGGAGGATCCTGCCTGCTCCCCAGAAGTTTCATGGGGACAGGACAGATTGCCCGAGGGGCTTCGCATCAGATGCTCAGGATTCTCCCTGCACCATGTCCAAGAGGAGCGCTTATCTCCAGAGGCTACTTGACCTTTTCACACGGAACCACAGGATGATTTTCCTGTTCTGACAAAATTCAACGCGACTTGGCGTCCCAGGCAGCGGACCAGGGCCGCACCCCACCAGTGGTTAGTGAAGGGGATGGGGTCCAGGGGACTTGTGCTGAATCACCCCGGGCTGGCCCTGTTTGGCCTTTTCCCCATCCCCACAGGTTTGCTCGCCTTTTCTGTCCTCCTGTTTCCAAAGAGTGAGAGAGCATAGTGGTTTAGAATATGAATCCTAGGGCCAGCCTGCCTGGGTTCAAATCTCGGCCCTGCTACTTGCCAGCTCTCCCGCTTCCTCTCTTCCATTCTCTGATGAGAACTCATTAGCGGTGGGACTGCCACGAGGACACATGAGTTAATCTGTAGGTAAAGCACTTAAGACAGAGTCTGGTAGGCACACAACGAGGGCTCCTCAAATTCTGCTACTCTTATTATTATGAGAGTCACCACTGTCATTATTCTTCCTATCTCTGCCTCCTGATTTTAAAATAGTTGACCATCCTGCAGCACAAGGAAATCTTGCTCTAGAGTTTTCGTTGTGCATTTGGAAACATCCCTTGAGAGATGTCATGCTTTTTTGGCTCCTCAATGTCACTTACTTTATGGAAACAGATCCCCCATTTGACTTACATCTTCCTCCTTAGTCAGTTTTTAAAATGTTCCTGATACTTTTAGTGTTTTTCCCCCTTAAAGCAGTCACATCAAGTCTGTCTTACCCTTTCCTCATTGTTTTGCTTTTCAGGTTATTTTGCCCTGTTTTCTGCCCATTGCCGTGACTATTACCCTCTGCTTGATCCTTTCCTTATGAAGGACTCCTTCAAGTCTCTTCATAGACCTTGCTATGGTATCAGAAGTCTCTCCAGGTTTTCGATGTCTTTGTGCTAATGGAGCGTGAAAAAAGTACTCAGGATTCCAGATGTGTCCTCACCCATCACACTCGTTCCAGAGAGAGACGAGGCCCTAGCGTGGTGATCAGCACCCAGGGCTGTCAGCCCCACTCACTGTAGCCTTTTTTCTCACCTTGTGACATTGAGGTTCATTTGTAATCACCTCTGGCCTCTTTGGATATTACATTTCCTGGCAGTTCTCTGCAATTGATTATCTGGGCTCCTAATTATTTTTCCTCCAGATGCATTAAATCTCCTTCTCCCTCCCTAAGGTGAATTTTCTTTTCTTTTCCAGATTGCCGTTACAGCTACGTACTGGTTATGGACAGTTTGAAAGGTTTCTATACTCCAGCTTTGAGAATTCCCCTCGGCTGCCACTATCTGACCTGTCATTTCCCCGACCTTCTCTATGCCATCTCGTCTTCTGGACACCGCTGAGCACTTCCCTTCACAGCTGTTTGAGAAGGTGGCAGGAGACTGGGTGACAGGGAGGCAGATAAGGAAGACATGATTGTAATTACTGCTGGTTGTCGTCCCTGCCTCTTCTTTCCAAGGCTACCCATGACACGATCCTTGGAAAAATATCCTTGAACTGTTTGAAGCAAAGGCATTTATTTTTAAGTCAGTAATTATAAAAATATCTGATGGTGAAGAGAAGTCAAATTTTATTTCATACATCAAATGATATATTATTTGTAATCTTACTCCATGTAATTGATAGATTTGGTGACAACATTTCACAGTAGTAACTATAAATATACATAATGTTTTTGGGGGGTACGGGGGATTGAACTCTGGTCCTTACCCTTGGGAGGCAGGCAGCAGAAAATATACATGATTTTGAACCAAGTTAAAATTATTATTAGTTTGGTTTAATACAAGAATTTGGTTTCCCAAACTGGGTTATAAGTCTGATAAAGTCCAGGATTTTACTTTATTACACCCCTATGTCAAGGGTAGTTTTAAACACATTGTGGTTTGATAAATTTGTGGTGTATTTCATGTTTATGTACCTATAAAAAATCTATAATGCATAGTCCATAAAAATAAGAACACTGTCTTACTTTAAGTGAACTGTATAATTAAACAGATCCCAATACTAAAGAATAAATCAATATGATTGTTATAACTAAAGTAAATACATTTTGTTATGTCTAAAGAGATGAAATTGGAAAATAGATTAAGTTGATATGTTACAAAATAATTTTTTTTTTGTTCTGTTTTTTGAGACAGGGTCTCACTATGTAGTTGAGGCTGACCTGGAACTCACTATGTAGCCCAGGCTGGTCTCGAACTCACAGCGATGCTCCTGCCTCAGCCTCCCGAGTGCTAGGATTGTAGGCATGCGCCACCATGCCCGGCCAAAAGAATTTTTAATAAAAAGATTTAGTGCAGAGCTAGACAGGATGGCACATGTCTGAGGTCTGTCTGAGGTCCCAGATACTTGGGAGGTTGATTTACAGGATTGCTTGAGCATGGGGGTTCAACTAACCTGGGTGGCATAGCAAGGCTTTGTCTAAAAAAACAAAAACAAAACAAAACACCAAGATTTAGTGAAGATCTCTCTCCCATTCATGATAAAAGAATTGGTGTGACTAAAATTTAATTCATATGCAATTAAATTTCATATGTGTACTGTGCATTATAATTGCAATTTGAACAGTATAATTTTTAACTTCATCTATATAATAATTCCAGTGAGTATAATAAAGTTGCAGTGTAATCTTGCACAGGTCAATCTCTGCATTATATAGGTTGAAAAACTGGCCCAAGTTGGCAAAACAACTGAAGGGGCGTGCAGGGCATGACTCTGACTCCTTCACCCCCACCTTGGTGTTTTTTCCTTGTGCTCCATGCTGCCTCAACTATGGATGGTCTTTTCTACTTTAAAGTTTTATGCTATTTTATACTAATGTCTACACCCTCATAAGAAATATAAATTAGTATTTTTTAGCAGATTCAGGCAGAACATTCATTCTGATGATAGGTAATCCCGTGTCATTCCCACTTCACTTGTCAGAACAGAGTGCAACAGACACATTACTGTTTTTTCCTTCTTGAACATTTAAGCTGTTGTAGACTCACATTTTCCATGAGTAAAGTCAGAAAAATTTAGGCTACAACCAGCCTAAAAATATGCCTAAGTTGTTAAAAAGAAAAATCATGTCATGTAATGGTAAATATTGGATCGATTCAATTCATTTAAATCCATGTATTCTGGATGCCTCCCAAAATAAGCCTCTTGGTAATTCGTCTTCTCTGAGCTGTTCGTCATAAAACTTATTGCTGCTTTGTGCTTTTGTCTAGATGGATATTCACGTACCATACATATTTTAGTTTCATTCATTATTTTTCTTAGGTTTGCAGCTGAATATTCCAAATAATAGATGCATTATTAGGAGAGCAGTATAACATTTATACTTTGTTATTTTCCTCCACTAGTTCAGTGCCTCATAAATGATTATTTTGCTTACTATCTACTCACCAATTCTTATAATTTCCTAACATGCCCATATTAGTCAGCTTTATCATCACAGGGAGCATATATCGGACACGCACGCCTTAAAGGAGAGGTTTAATTTGGCTCATGGTTTCAGAGGGTTCAGGGCACGGTTGGCCGGCTCCGGGCAGGAACATCTCAATGGGAGGGCATGACGGGACAAAGCCGCTTCGTTCAGGGTGGTAGTGAACACAGCACAGAGGAGGAGTTCCAGTGACAGGTACGCCCTCCAAAGGCCTGTCCTCAGTGATCCACCTTTCACAGCATCTCACTTCCTAGCAGCACACTCAGAGTGAACATGGTGGATCAATCCACCAACGACCCAATCGCCAGTCCAGGAGTCTCTTAGTCCAGGCAAACTGACAATCACAGTTAGTGGGTGCAATGCCTGTCATTCTTGTGCTCTCATGTGTTTATTTTCACATGGATTGCTATCCATGGCCATGTCATTAGTAATTTTCACAAAGACATCTTTATTTCCTAATTGTCTGAGACGCTTTGGTGTTTCCTTGTCAAAGATAAATTTAAATGATACAGGTCTTTATTGCTGTTATTTTACTCTTCCAACGTTTAATCCTTCTGAGTGTATCAATCTTTGGAAAAACCAGCCTTCATTCTCCAGGAGCAAACCCGCTCCCCACAGAGGAAACACCCAGGCAAAGCGGGCTTGCCTCTCTTCACAGATGCCACCAGGAAAGCCTTCCAGTGTGGGTTTCATCCTGGCCTAACCTTTAGGGCAGCACAGTGGAGAGAAGCTGGAGACCTAGATCTTCGTGCAGGCTCTTCCCATGTTAATATCACTGCCACTTGAGCAAGTCACCGTAACCTTGTATTTTTGTTCCTCTAAAAATAAGGGAATTGAGCCATCGTGCTATGTGTGCACACTGTATACAGCATAGTAACACTGAAACATGTAACAGAATATGTGGTGCTTCTTAGAGCAACCGATTTGTTTTTATCTTGGTGACCCAGTAAACTCTGCAATGTATAGTGGATTTCTTTTTTCGCCTTTGCCAGCAAGAAGCTTATTCCTAAACATGCAACCTTTCCCTACCACTCCATGGCATGTAGTTCGTGCACCTATATTTGCCTCGACTTTAACTAGTTTAGCCTTTGTTTCTGCCAAATCCTTATTGTTCTGTATCCTATCATGCTTTCTGGACTCTGTAAGGCATATTGGAAAATGGCAGGACAGAACAACAGAGAAAAACAGAAAACGAGGACGGGGAAAGACAGGAGTCAGAAGTGCTAGGTTTATTTCACCACTGACAGGCTGGTGACCTTAGACAGTCAGCCTTCCCGAGTGTTGGTTTACGCATTGATGACAGGGGTGAATCCCTCGCTGCAAGCTTGCTAGAAGAACTAGGTGAATCTGAGCATGGGGCTGCGTGCCCGTGATCCCAGCACTCCTGGAGGCTGAGGCACTTTGTAAGTTTGAGTCCAGCCTGGATAACTTTTAGCAACCTAGAGAGATCCTTTCTCAAAATAAAAAATAAAAAGCCCTGGAGATGTATCTGCATGTGAAGACCCTGAGTTCAATCACCAGTACTGCACAAAACAAACCAAAGCAAAGCAAGCCTAACAGATTAATTCAGTAAAATGCTTGGTACAGTGTACGTAAGAAACCAGAGTAACTGTCTCCTTTTTCACTTGAGTTCAAGCTGAAACAACTTAGCACACCCTATTATACTAAGTCCTGGCATGGCCCTGCCTCTCCTCGCATCTGTCCTTTTTTTTTTCTTTTTGAGACAGGGTATCTCTATGTAGTGCAGGCTGATCTTAAACTCACTATGTAGCCCAGGCTGGCCTGAAATTCATGGCAATCCTCCTGCCTCAGCTTCCCAAGTGCTGGGATTATAGGAAGGCACTACCTTGCCCTGCCCCCGCTCATCTTTATTATAACAAACATTGTCCATGTTACTCTGGCAGGAAGAGAGGCCCAGCCCTTAGCTCTGGGTCTGCTCTAGGAATTACACTTTAGGGAGCCTGGGAGCTGAAGGCACTGTTTTCATACCACACTTCCCATAAGCACACAATTTAGTGGTTAAAATCAGGAACCAGGCATTAGGGGACCACTTCTGCTTCTGAGCTGGTTACATAGTATTTGAAACCCCCACTTCAGTTATAAAACGCAGCCAAGTACATTTGCTGACTGTGAACCCTACAGGGATGTATGATGGATTTGCAAATTGCTTTAGTGTTTTCAGATGAAAGGTGCTATAAATTTAAATCACTAATGTGAGAAAAAACACTATGGTTCTCTGTAACTTCCCTGTAACCTAGTTTCTTTCCTAAGCAGAAGCAAATACCCTGAGATCTAAGGAGAAGCTACTATTGCGAGTAGAGATCTTGTGATGCCTGTGAGTGATGCTATCATATACACAATCCATATTTTCATCTATAAATAACAAGTATTAAGTGGCCACGGGGTGCTCTGCAAAAAAAGCAAATGGCCATATATTTCTGGGTCCAGTGGGAGAGATTAATTTAATTTTTAAAACAGATTTATGACAATATTTATTTGAAGTCCTTTACTTTTAAACCTTTAGAATAGAGAATCTTTAGGCCTGAAAATCATTTCCAATAAGCTTTCAAGATGAGATCTTTAATTTTTATGAATAAGTCTAGGTGGTTCTGGACAAAAAAACACTAGAAACCCTATTTTTCACGGAATTCCCTCCATCTATATTCTTGTTTCCTTTCAAGAAAATACACTCTGAAAACCCCAGGACAGCCGCCGGCCCGGGGTGAATGAGGGCCAGGACGGTGTCACACAAATCTTGTACATCTTTCTCACTGAGATCAGCTTGATGTTCACAATCCCTCTTGACAGAGGTCCCCAGTTTCAAAAGACCTTCTAACCACAAACATCATCTTGCCCTGTGTAAGTTAAACATTGGTACCGGGTGTGGCAATTGGGATGATTTCCTTTCCTAGAAGATGGAGGTGAACATTTGAGACCTAAAAAATAATGACAAGCTAAAATGACTCTCCAGTTTTAGTAATTATGCATGAATAAGTAAATGAATCAATAAGACATATATCATTGGTGTATCTGCTTATTCATTCAATAAGTCATAAGTAATTTTGATCATCTGCTGTGCTTAGGATCCTGGGATAGGTGCTAAGCAGCTTGAAAATGGAATTATTTCTCATTTGAAATAGCAGGAATTCACTAGCACCTAAGAAAAGCCTTAGGGTATGTCATGATCCCTTGGGACTCGAGAGGTACAGGTAAGAGGAAAAAGAAAAAAAAAAACACCTCTATGTTTGGGTCATCCTGGAAAATTCCACCTGCTGGGTTCCCTGGTGAGTCCACTGAGAATCCTGACTTTTCTAAGGGATCTGTCACTGGGATGTTTTTCAGAATAAAAAGTAAGTGGTATGGCTTCAATATAGTTTTTGCTTCCTCTGAAATTCATTTTGAAAATGACTGTCATCATGATGCGGCTGGGCCTCGGGTCTTAAAAAGGTGATTGGTCCTTAGAGCGGATTCACTCCTTTCTTAAAGGGGTGGATTAGTTACCTCGAGAGCAGGCTGTCACAAAGCAAGGGAGCCCTTGCGCTCTGTCTCATCTGCAGGCTTTTCCTCGCTTTTCCACCATGTGCCAGCCTACGACAGTACCAAAACCCCCATGAGAAGCTGCCTCCACACTCCTGGGCTTCCTGCCTTGCAGACTGGTGAGCTAAACAAATTAGGAATTCCGTTATAGCAACAGATTACAGCTCAAGAATACGGCCCTGACGGAGAGGCTTCTGACAGAGAAACGAGACCACTTTGGTTTAGAGACTTACCAGGGCATCGCATAGACTACACTACACAGTGTGTTTTCTCCTGCCTAAGACAAAGCACTGAGGTTCATGGCCTAGGAATGCCGCACTCTACCTGTTCTGTAGCCAGTGTTGTTAAGATACACAGCAAAGGTCCGAGGTTCATGCATTGCTTGCCACGAGGGTGAAGAGCAGTTCTCGTTGTTTGTGTAGACATTGTGGTTGTGCACGTACTTTCCGGTGAGCATGGATGAGCGGGACGGGCAGCACATGGGTGTGGTCACAAAGGCGTTGGTGAAGGTGGCCCCTCCATGCTCCATAATCTTCCTCGTTTTGTTCATGACTTGCAGGGACCCTGAAAGGCACAATTCCAGCCTTGTTTAGCAAAGTGCATGGCCCGAAAGCCCATTTATATTGTGTCACTCAATGTCTCTGTTCGCCTGATTTATTAATTTCCCTCCCTTGACTTGAAGGAGTGTATAATTTGATGAGCTCTCATTTCCAGAACAAAATGAAACGTTTTGGATCCTACTCTCTCAAGTATTTTGTGGAATAACGAACACATTTCAGCTTCTCCCCTCCTTAATTACAAAGAAAAAAAGAAGCAGGCGAATCTGATAATTAAAGCTAGAATTTTAGATATGGAGCAGATCTAAAGGCCAGGAGCTCTTTGAAGATTACAGAGAACAAGAGCCTGTTATGCAGAGTATCAAAACCCCCAGCCCACCACAGCGAGAATGCAAGTGACAGTGCAGAGATTAGATGCAGCATTTTCATCATTTAAAGTGTGGGGGGATATTAGATAAATGTTCCTGCATTTAATTTTTAAAAAGACCCCCTAGCAAGAGAACCAAATGTCTGCCAAATTTTCTATCAGGTCAGGATCACCAGGTTATATTTTGAGCAATTTACATGTAATTTTGTGAGATAAGCTGAAAATGACTTATGATTCTGTTGCACTGAAAATGTCTGCATGGTTGTAAAATATTTCACTTTAACTATGAGGATGAAAAGGTAACATAAGATTGCTAAGGAAGGAAAAAAAAAGTCTATTTTGATTACCTTCTCTAGCCAAACACTGCATCTGAAACACATCCAAACCCTGCAGAAAAGCACAGGCCAGAATTCAATAGTCTTTTCAGGACTTGTCAAGAAATGCACTGCAGAGCACTCTAGCCAAGCCATCGCATTTGAATCCTGGAGCTTCAGATTTCCAACAGGTCTCACTCCTTCCAAAGAAAGGGAGAAAGTCTATGCTTTCCAGCACGGAAGGAAATCGTAATGCAAACCAGCCAGGCATTCAGAGCAGAAGAGGAGTGTGCAACAATCCAAAAGGCCATAGTTAAGCCAATTTCTTCATATATTAACTTTTTCCGTTCACATCATGCGTATGAGGCCAGCAGGAAGGTTTCTAAGTGGGTCTCTCAAGAGTTCCCCAAATATGCTCTCAAGGTGTGCGCCTAGCTCCTCTCCCTCTTCTCTCTCTCTCTCTCTCTCTCATATGCTCTCTCTCATTCTCTCTCCCTCCCTCCCTCTCTCCCTCTCCTCTCTTCTGGTTGTCTTAAGGGGATCAAGCCACTTTTTGTGGCCAACATGTAATAAAGCACCCACTTCACACTGAACATTCTCCCAACCTCAGCACTCCGGGCTGATCCCCAACCTGTAGCATTAGCAAAAGAGGAAAAAATCTCAGCCTCTGGTCTTTAGTTGTAAAACCCTAGATAACCACCTACATACAGAAACTGCTTGGGAATGTTTGCAAAGCAATACACACACACACACACACACACACACATACATATATGTATAACATATATAGTAACATATGTTATTATATATGTTATTATATATTATATGTGAAATATATATTATTATATGTGAAATATGTGTGTGTGTGTGTGTGTGTGTGTGTGTGTGTGTGTGAATTGTGAGGCCAGGGATTTAGCTCAGTGCTTCTGCTGCCTGCCTCGAAAGTGGAAGGTCCTGAGTTGGATCCCTGGTACCAAAAAAAGAATTGTGCATACAGCAGTACTAGTACATACAAGGATAGAGGGGGGACTTGTGAATGCTCCAAGTTATGAAATGAGAAATGAGGACAAATGGAAGGAAAGGAGGAAGAAAATGTCAGGTGGGTGGAGTGCATTATTGAGGACATGGGGAGGACGGGATGGCTGATGATATTAAAGTGGGAAAAGGCAAGTAGAGCCGCAAAAATGGCACCTTGAGCTACTGGCATGAAAAGGAAGATGGAGAATTCACTTCATGAAGTGTACAAGGCAGAGTGGGCATACAGCTCAGAGGCTGGCAAGAGATACGTGGATTTAATAAAAGAAACAAAATGAAGGTGGGGTAGATTTCCTAATGGCATAAGCAACAGAAGAAAAGCCTGCCCATGCAGTGAAGGTGCAGGGACTGAGAGGGGTGTGGCTGGTCCACCCGGGGTACAGCCAGGGGCTGCTGAAGCTCGAAGCCTCGGGATGAGAAGAACTTGGGCTGTACGGTGCCCCTGTCATGATTCGAAGAAGTGGATCCCAGCGATGCCGTAATTCATCGGAGGGCTTAACACTTCAAAGTTTTCAGCACAGGAAGAAAGCTAGAAAAGGAATTGTCTCTGTGGTGGTGAAAACATCACTAAAAAAGAATACACCAGCAGAAAATCCAAGGAGTCCCTTTCAGAAGTGTTGCACTTTTCATCTGTGTTGGTTGATCATAAGGGGAGGCATCCTGGACACAGACCAGTGAATACTGATGTGGAAGGGATGGTGAAGGTGGCCACTGGTCTCTCCTCTCCTCTTTAGATGTCTGCAGTCCTTACTGCGGTGCCTTGAATTTTGAGAAAACAGCAGACACTACTGATGGATTTTCATTGTATCTTAGACTAGCTCAAAGAATGAGCTCTCTGAGTTTCCTTTATGGGCTTTGGCTGAATTCAAATTAAAAAGAAGAGAGTGGAGGTCATCATCTCAGGTCCTGAATTGCGACACCGCAACCTCCAGCTCCCAGACTTACTCGGACTGCAAATGTGGGATGGAGGTGGAAACTGGATTGCAAATCAAAAATTATATAAAGACTGGGGCTAGCTGGGGATTTCACTCAGTGCTGCTGTGCATGCCTTCTAAGCTCAAGGTCCTGAGTTCAAGTCCTGGTACTGGGAAAAAAAGAACAAAACTGGACCTTAAATTTAGCTAAATTCATGTTGCTAGAATTGCCCAGCCAGGACTCTTCCCTCATTCTGAGTGTCACATTTTTTAAATTAGCTGAGCTAATTGTGTAGAGGTCCTAAACAATTTCCCCATGAAAGGCCCTGCTTCCAGCCAGTTCACATGCCGAAGCAAACGAGGACACGCCATGCCCACGGGCAGCAGTAACAGGGCAGCTCTGTCACTGAGCTTCCTGAGAGTGGACGCAGGGCTTCGTTCCTCAGCAGAGAAGATTCTATGGGAAAGCTCGTCCAACGGTACAAAGCACCTGAGGAGGGTTCTAAGTCACTGGAGTTTAGGCCCAGCCCGAGATACTGCTCTAGCAAATGTAGGACCGGACCCGAGTATCTGCATCTCTCACAAGTGTCCAGGTAGCCCTGATGGTCCCTGCTGGTGGACCACATTTGGAGAGGCACTTGAGGTTGAGTCGAGAGCTGGGAGAGACTGGCGAGCGCCTTGCTTCGCACGATCTAGGTGGCTCAGACCACATACACAGCAGTCAGGGCTTATCTCTGCCAGCTTCTCTTCTGATGGGCTCTCCGGGCATCAACTCATTAGATCCTGACAGTAAGCCTTCGTGGTGGGGCTGTGTGTGATGATTCCTGTGTTTCAGATGATGACCCTGAGGCTCACAGCATGCCTGTCATGAACAGAGTCCAAACGCAAATGCAGACAGCCTGCTGGGAGGCCATGCTCCGACACTCCCTTTAGGCTGAGTCCTGGCTGTGATCGTGACGTCTGCGAGACTGTGGGACTGAAATGTGTCTGCTTGCTGTAAGGATGGGCCTCACCTTCTAGAGTCTCATCTTGTGTTTCATCTGGCCTCTTAGGAGAGATGTTGCGAGATACAAATGCCTGTCCAGGCCCGTAAGGATCTCAGAACCTCAGGCCCAGGTGGGGTCACTCTGTCTTTAGCAGCTGGCTGTCAAGCTGGTGTTAATCACGGCCTCTTATCTTGATCGATTCTGGGCAGACCCAGGTGATGGAGCCCAGGAATCCGAAACTTTGTGCTGCTCAGCCAGTGTGCTCCAGTAAGAGAAGCACCAGGGACCTTCGTCTCTTGTGCTGTGCACTGATTACTGTCAATAACACTACCTTGCACTCAATTTACTGCCACCATATGGCACCTCTGGGTTTTCATTGGCAAGCTGAACCCAAAGCTACTCTGCCATATAACCCATAATTCGTCATTCACAGCTGCTGAGAACAGTGGGAGGGTCAGTGATCCACGCTATTGGTGGAAAGCCCAGTTGTTTTGAACTGCAGTTCTTTTCTTCCCCAAGTTCTAGGCCTTTGGTGCCTAAAATGCAAGTAGTGCTGGTTTTCACTGTTAGAGCTATTACTTCCTGGGTACACTAGGAAGGGTGGGCCAAAGACTCACAGCACCATTCACATTCATACCAAGGACAAGCCTGAGAAAAGAGCCCTGAACTTGAACTTCAGAAGAAACCTCCAGATTTTGCCACAAATCAGCTTGAGCAGGCCGCTTAATCTGTTTTGTTTTGCACTTCTCATCGTAAAATGGAGTTAATGACAGCTCTCCTGCCTCGTTCAAACGCACAATGCTGTTAAGGGACTCCTCGGATGTGGCTGTACACTCAGTCCTCCGTATCCAGAGGGTCTGCATTGTACTTTCAACCCTAGGGATCAAACTCAGGACCTTGTACTTGCGAGGCAGGTGGTGAAACCACTGAGCTAAATCCCTGGCAAAAAAATGGTTTTTAAAAACTTGCGTCTGCACTGAGCAGATACAGACTGTTTTCTCGTCATTATTCCCTAAACAATACAGCAGAAAAACTATTTACATAGTGTTGGGTTTTAGAAGTAATCTAGAGATGGCTTAGGGTACATGGAAGAATGTGTGGGATATGCGATATGATTTTATAAAAGGGACTTGGGCATCGTGTTTGTTGACCTCAGGGGTCCTGCAACCAAGTCTCCTGCAGATCCCCAGGGATGGCTACAATTTCGCTCTTGTTTGCCTCAACTCCACCACATCCTTCCACCTTTCTCATCTACTTCTTTGAAATCTACAGGAAGGGGAGCTAGGCCAACTACATTTTCTGCGTTTTATGATGTTGATATTGGCTTACAATTATTCTTCCCCTGTCCACACACTCTCTCTCTGAGCCCCTTGCAAAATCCCAACTTTACCAGTGTTTTAAGTCGCCCCGCGGCAGGGATGCACGGATGCCATGAAGCTGCCGTGTTAGGGCTGCATCGCTGGCATGGGGGCACCGCTCACCGAGTTGGCCTGGTGACAGGGAAGGTCCAGGCCACAGCTGAGCCCCGGGACTGCCAAAATATGCTGTCTGAGAGCCAGAGTTCCAGGTGGGGACTGGGGACATCTGCCCCCCCTCGTGCAGGGAGGGGGATGCTGTGGGCAGCTTTCAGCTGCACCGGACGCCGGATAGGTCGGCGGTTACTGGGAGCAGAGAAGCGGCAGCCTGGGGGGATCCAGCAAGTTCCCCATGCTTAAAATTTCAATTGAATTAAAAACCAAAGCTCTAGATACGGTTTTGGATGGAGAGTGTTTGACCCGATGAAGGTGGAGGGAACCGTTGCTAGTTTAAGTCATTCTGCACACTGCACACAACTGTTCAATTCCTAAACCATCTGTGTGAAAAGGCTAAAAGGAAGGACTGGGGATTTAGCTCAGTGGTTCTGCCGCCTGCTTCTCAAGCACAAGGTCAGGAGTTCAATCCCCCGTAGCCCCCCTGCCCCAATAAGGCTAAAAAGGGGTATGTCCCACTGACCTGAGGGACCAAAATCACACAGAGAGCTGAAATTATTCCTCTAACACATTAAACTTTGAAACAAAGATTTATTTTTCCTGGTTCACTTATCTTAGCGTTTGATTATTTAACATTGTGTGGTACTGTAACATTAAAATTTTCATCAAGCCTTTTTATCATGGCCAGAAAAACTCACAAAACCAGAAATACAATAATAATAACATTGCCCTCACTTATGGAGGTCCTCATATATACTTGTCCTCCTAGACAGACACACCTCCGTGTAGAATGCAGCAGTTGATTGTTTGATGATGGTAACAAGCAAAAAACTACTCTTATTTATTGGGCAGGATTGTGGGTTAGAGGTATAGGTCACAGGTAGAATGTTGGAAGGTCCTGGGTCTGATCCTCAGCCTTAAAAAATAAATTATCTAGGGTTGTTCACTGATAGCATTGTTTTATGATAAGGTACAGGTCATGCTAAATACCCAGGTAGTTTGTATTAAGTACACCACTGTTATTTTCCCTCCCTGACAGTTAATCCCACAATGATAAAAACAGTGATATTTCCCCAATTAAAAATGGCTTTATCGATCTATTGAATGTTAATTCTAATAGCATAAGAAAATAAGACATGTAAAACAGTGTCTTTTTCTACTAAAACTACAAAATTGGCAGTGGCAGGGTGGGTGGTGGTGATGGTTGTGGAATACAGATGATTTCAGCTAAAATCAAAAGGGAAAAACAAGTTGGGGAGAAAACGAATAAGAAAAGATAAGGAGTCTGTCTGGAATGTTTCCAGGTCAGTAAGACTCATTATTCCTTCCCTTCCTCGAAAAGAGCGAAAGGCTATTATAAGCCGAGAGTAGTTGCATAGAGGAATCGAAATTAATGCGCCCACAGGGCTACAAGACAAGGTAGACAATGAAGGCAGACAGATATGAGGGAAATCACAGGGCCTTGGTTGATTGGTGGCTGTCATGAGAAAGCAAACAGAAGCCTTCATTCTTCTGAATTTCCAAGATAAGTCAAAATCTGGGTTTAAAAAAAAATAGGAAACCACCTAATTTTGAAAATGTTGGCTTGATTTTTTTAAAAGCCAGTCAAACAATATATATCTCCAGGCTGGAGACCCAGTCATTTGACCTTTGGTTTAAAGAAACAAAAGTATCTCCATGGACTCATGGCTTAATTCCACCTATGAGCTAAGACAATCATCAGGTCAGGGTTGCTGTGATATTAGCATCAGGGAGATGTAAGAAACAGTACCCTGAGTCAGAACAATGGCCCAATCCATGCAATGTTTTGCTTTTCAGAGTGGGACTAAGGGACCATTTGGGAAAGATTTAGAGCCCAATCTCTCTCTTGTTGGTTATACTCGCAGAAAGTTAAAGGAGTCCACTGAGAATTTCAGACTTTCTTTCTTTTGATTTATAAAATATTTCAAGCATAGGGAATGAAAGAATGAATAACATAACTTCTACTGTTATCAAGTATAACACAACTGCATTTCTTTTGGATGCACACAAAAGTATGAAAATATCAAAATATTAAGATAAAAGACAGATGTTTTGTATGCTTTTGGTCACCACTCCTACCTCAGAAGTAATCATTGTCCTGAACTTCACAGTTGTCTCTCCTATGTGTGTTTTCCAGCTTTAGAAAAATGTGGGGGGGCTCTTCCACTCATTTTAGCCTAACAAGCTGAACTATTTATGGATGAAGGAAGGTACGATCTCAGGAACTATTTCTCAAGTTCTGAAAAGAGCAAATTCAGAAGTCAGGGGACCATGAGTGAGTCATTAAGCTTTCCAGACTTTTTCCTTTGGGATGATGATTTTTGTTCAATCCACCCAACTTGGGTGGGATGACAATATTCATTCACATTACTGAATATTCTTTGGAAAAAGATGAAGTACACCCATATGGAAGGTTCTAGCACTGTTATTAATGAATCCCTTATGTATCTAACTCCCTTCACAAAGTACTAGTTTATTTTAGTTGTCTTCAAAGTTGAGGGAGGAGTTCCTACTTGGCCTGAACAACTGCTTCCCTTCCCAGCTTTATTTCATAAACTTTGATTATAGCTCTGCTCACCCTTTGTCTTTCCAGACAAAGAGGTAGAACTGTTTCATTCTTTCCCAGCAAGTACACTGTTCTATTAAAAATGTTTTATAATTGTTCTTTAAGTCTTTTCTAAGTCTGTTTTAGCTTTCTGGAGGCACAGAAGCCAAAATTGCCTACAGCAGTACAGGTGCAAAAGTTTTACATAAGCAAAGGTTTATTAAAGCACTTGGCAAACAAAATTACATGCAAGTGAAAAACAAAACAAACCAGACTGTATCAAAACCAAAGTGAAATACCACTTTGCACTCATTACGATGGCTACTAGAAAACGGATTAAAAAAAAAATCAAAATAACGAGTGTTGATGAGGATGTGGAGAAATTATCATGCTTGTACACAGCTGGAAGGGATGGATAATGGTGCAGTTGCTATGGAGAACAGCAAGGTGGTCCCTTAAGAAATAAATTTATATAGGCTCCAGAAATTCCACTTCTGGATAGAATTTTTCTTTGCAAAAGAATTGGAAGCAGGATCTTGAAGAGATGACACTGTGTTCGTACTCGCATGTTCACAGAAGATTTGTTCCCAGCCAAAACAAAGAAGCAACTCAAATTCTCAACCATAAACTAATGGATAAAAAATATGGAGTCTATTATCTTCTGAAGGGGAATATTATTCAGCCCTAACAAGGAAGGGAAGTCTGTTAAAACGTGGATGAATTTATGATCCTGTTATGCTATGTTGTTACACGGCAGTCATAAAAAGAATAATATTGTATGACTGCACCAATACAAGGGACCTAGAGTAGTGAGATTCATAGAGACACAGAGCAAAATAGGGTTACCAGGGGCTGAGATTGTGGCAAGGGCAAGTGGAGTTGTTCTTCAATGGGCATAGCATTTTAGTTTTGTCTGATGAAAAGAATTCTGGAGCTGGGCATGATGTTGTAGGCTTGTCATCCCAGCAGTAGGGACTGGGGTGGGGTGAGGCAGAAGGACTGCCACAAATTCAAGGTCAAACAGGGCTACATAAAGAGACCTGAACTACATAGTGGGACCCTCTCTCTCTCTCTCTCTCTCTCTCTCTCAAGAAAAAAGAATTCTGGATATTGGTCTTACAACAATATGAATATACTTAACATTATGCTATTGAGCTGTACAATAGCATAATGTTAAAAATAGTCAAGATGGTAAAAATAAAAAACAACCAAAATTTAGAGCAGAAAGTTTCAAGAAGGATTATGAGCACATTACAAAATGATGGGCAAATAACTCTATCAAGTAGTAGTCATTCCAAAAGCATCACATTTCTGCTGAGAAAGGTCTCTGAACTGTTGATCCAAGGATGTTTAGTGCATAGTCAGCTTAATATGCCTTACGAGGAAATAAGAGCCATCTTATGCTTCCTTCTCTCTCTCCCAGAAACTATAATACAGTGCATGTATAGGTTGTTTTTAGCATGGGCTCACTAAATGTCTGCTGATGGACTGACTGATGAAATGTCAAATACTGTGTGCTCTTGAGACCTGTAGCTAATATAGGGCCCAGTGTGGCCATTTACTAGCCCACTACAAACTCATTGAGTTGTCTAAGCCTCAATTTTCTTATGCATAAATATTGAGGAAAGTAATATGGACTATTTCATAGAGTTATCTGCAAGATTTGTTTTCTGACTAAAAAAAGCCAAGGAAGAAGAAAAGGCAAATAAATATGTAGAAAACATTTGAGTTGACTGAGCCTGGATTACACCCTTTCACCTTAGTATTTACGTGTATGTATCAGAATCCAGTACTTGGTAATTACTTGGCAAAGATTTAATGAATGTGCTATAGCACCCAGCTGAAAATTAGAATTTTGCTAAACTTTTCCCCCCAATGATTCCTTAGTCTACTTTTAAAGATTGTGCTGTTTGTTGATGAAGTAGTCCACAATGGATACCTTTATTCACTTCTGGGAGTTGTGTTTGCCCTTGTTCTGCCCCCTGTGGGTCTACCCCAAGTTTCTTGAGCACCTACTATATTCCTAGCACAATTTCAACATGGAGATTACAACATAAAGAAAACACATTCTTGCCTTCTAGTGGCTTGGAAGTTAAGTGGAAGGGACAGTGGGAAGAGGGCCAGGCTGGGTGTGTGCGTGTGTGTGTGTGTCTGTGTGTGTGTGTGTAGGGGTAACAAAGGAAAACTCAATCTTGCTGGAGAAGAGGCTGTTATCCTGCAGGAACTCCAAGCCTGAGATTCGGAAGCCTGAACTGGGTAATGAAGATCAGGTGGGGTGGAAAAGGTATAGGAGACGAGATGTACCAGGGTGTGGGACAGAGGTGAGAGATGGAGCCACCAGCCATCTCCAAGAAAGTGGAAGTCACTTGTCTAAGGAGGGGTGGGGAGAGGGAAATGGCTTTGGAGACTGGCCAGCAAGGAGCTCATTTGCCTGCAGAGGAGAGAGGCTTGCTTGTCTAGGCCCAGGGACACAACCAAAGTGATCAGACATGTGAAAGATACCTCTCGAAATGGAGTCAAGGATGGGCAGGAGGGGAAAGTCTGAAGGGCACCGAGTTAGGGAGAATCCAGGAATAAAAAGAGATAAGATAAGGAGGATCTACTGATCTCTGCTGTCGGCACGGGGTGGACATGACTGTTTTCAAGGAAGATGAAACTACCCTACACACACTAGAGTTATATGTGCCAGACCTTTCATTTTGGCATATCACCTAAAAAAAACAAAAAAAAAAAAAA
>NW_022900917.1:41361561-41367877 GCF_012274545.1 Fukomys damarensis
TTTTTTTTTTTTTTTTTTGGTACTGGGGATGGAACTTGGGACCTTGTGCTTGCAAGGCAGGTGGTGGCACCATTGAGCTAAATCCCTGGCCCAATGCCTTTTTTAAAAACCTGAATAGAGAGAGCAGACTCTGTGAATCAACTTCAATGGTTATGTCTCCTGCTAACTTTCTGTGCATTTGCTTTCATCCCAACTCCAGGAGTTAACTTTGCTCTAATTCCATGCTTTGGTTTCAGACTTGAAATCAAAGCTTCTTGGCATGCAGATCAAGTTCCGCCTGGAAGGTTTCATCATCAAGAACCTAGCATAGGAGCTGAGCAAAGAAGCCCAGTGTTCTTTGCTGAAAGGTCCTCCCCATGTTCGAGTTGAATGAGATGGAGAAGATCTCTGAGTGATGCCTGAGAGCGAGGAAGAGGGGTCCACGAACGGAAATGACAGCGTGGGGCGAGTCTGTCTGTCTTAGGGTGCACTGGGAGAACCTGGCCACAGGCTTCTGGCCAAGAGCCTAGGGTGGAGCACAGAGAAAGGAGAGGAAGAAGCATGCTTTGGTGGTGTGTGCCAGTAATCCCAGCCACTCAGAAGGCTGCCTGAGGTCAGCCTGGACAACTTCATGAGACTTTGCATCAAAGTAAAATAAAAAGGGTGAGGATATTGCTCAGGGTTAGAGTGCTTGCCTAGCGTGGGCTCAAACCTCAGTATAAAAAAAAAGAAAGAAAGAGGAGGAGGTGGATGAAGAGCTGAGAAGAAGAGAAACCCAATGAGAAGGTAAGTTAGAAACACTAGATTTTGGTATATTTTCTGAGTGTGCTAGAATTACCCCGGGTGAGCTGATTCCAAAAGTATTAACCCTAAGGTAATGGTATGTGAGTAACTACCAAGTATATGTGGAACACTGTAGCTTTCAACTACTTCACATTTTTGTAACTGTGAACAAGTGATTCTTTCTACAAATAATAGTCATTAAAATCTACTTTCATATGAATTGCACAGAATGTCATTCGAAGCAACTTTGGGCTAGTGTTTCATAAACTTCTCAGCCCAGAGTTTCTAAGGTTCATATCCACCTCCTTGACTCTATGGTCTTTAGGCTTTTTCTCATCCTCCTTTCTTGTTCTCTGCTGGGCTCCTCCTCCGACTATTTTGAAAGTCTAAACCCAGAGAAGTATTGCCGGAACACACACCAATGCCTTCTGACTGTACAATGTCGCTCATACACTAGGACTGTTGTTGACAGTACTACAATGAAGGGCCAACCCCCAAGTGCCCATCGTGGGTTCCTGACAAGGCTGAGGCTCTGAAAATCATCTGAAAAAAGCGACTAACAAGCGAAGAACCAGTGTCTCACCCAGCTCCACATCTTGGTCATCGGTGAGCACAAGAATGATGTTGGGTCGGATATTTTTTCGTTCTTGCTGTGTCCGTCCTCTGAACCTCGCAGACCTCACAGTGGAACACAGGGTCGCCAGCAGTTCTGTGCCCAGGACAGCCAGCACTAGAGCACGGCAAGAATACTTCATTGTATTCGGTCCAATGTCGCAAAACTGACAAAATGTCTCAGTCTCCCGATCTGGCAGTCTGGGTAATCAAGAGAAAAAGTGAGAGGAAAAAACTAAAATGAAATCCAAACCCCAAACACAGTTGCACAAAAAGGGCTGCAAATAAGTCAGAACTGACACATCCACTGGCAGAGAGGGTTGCAAATGAGTCAGAAGCAGCAAACCCTCACAAGGGCTGCATAGTTTTTTAAGCACTTGATTATTTTGCAAATTCACTTTTCTCCTTTATTCTCGGTCCAACTTTTCCTATTTCAATTCAATGCCAAAGTATAATTTGCAGCACACAGCTCAAACGTGAAAGCTTTCTGACAAGAGCTAATACCTTGAATTAGATGTCCTGGTTGAATAATCAATTTCTAGACTCGGAGGTATTCAGAACAGCTGCAGAGGGAGTCCTAGAAGGGGGAGGAAAAAATACAAAAGCAACATCAGTCAAGGGGTTTGAAGCAGATTTTTTATCTCAGTAGTCTCTTGAAACAGCATATCAGGTATGTACATATTTTATGTATTTTTTTTCTCCTGTCCTCCAAAGGAACAGAAGGAAACATGCAGAACTGCTAGTAAATTACAAATAATATCTCTATTTCCTAATCAGCGCTATAAAACAGCATAAACACATCATCCCTTTCACATTCTTATAGTGCTTTAAACATTCCCAGCAAAACTAATGCTGGACGAAGAAGGACCAGCCTGGTCTGGGAAACCAGCATATCTTCGTGCAGGAAGGGTATGCCAAGGGCGAGTTGGGTAGGTTAACTCACCTGCACGAGATACTGAGTACCTATCAGGCAGAACTAAGCAGAAAGCTGTCCTTTGTTATCTGCATTATGTGAATCGTTTCCCACTGGAGTCTGTTCTGCTGACAAAGACTTCACAGTGAGCGACTGAGAGAACAACCTTTTCCAGGCCCCGAAAAGCTCCTAAGTGACCCAGTCCTTCACCAGGGGGAAAGGCTGGAGACTGGCCCCTCTGTCCAGGCTGTTTCCTGAGCTCTTGCGCCTGCACCAAAACGCACAGGGGCCCTGCGACTGTTGGTCACTAGCCTGCCCGCTGTCCCGACCCTGAATGCGGCTGGCCTCTGGGTTTCACTTTGCCGGCAGCAGATCTAAACCTGCAGGGCAAGATGACTGACTGGCTCCAAGGCAGCCAGCCACCCTTCCACATCAAAAAAATAACAAATAAAATGAAATCCAGAGGGGAGCGCTGCAAAATCTTTGCAAAGCTGCATAGAAAGACTTTTGAAAAGGCTAGAAAAATGCCTCTCTCACTTTGGAACACTAATCTGTGGAAATCTTTTCTCTTGGATTTCGAAGTGATAGCCAAGGGCTCATTAAAAAAAAAAAATCTTTCTCTGATAATGTCATGAGGAACCCTCTTTATGAGAATAGAGACTGTTCTATAATTAATTACATAGCAGCCTGCCTCGACAGCCATTCTGCCCCCACAAACCTGAAGATTCGTATTTTGATCTGCAACAATAAATTGGCACCTGATCAATAAGCACAGCTAGTTAAGCATAAGCATCCCACAGCAGGAGGAAAGCGCTCCATCAGCCGTTCCATGCTCTAAATTTGGGAGGGGACCTGGGGCATCAGAAGCAGAAAGAATGTGTACTGTTTACCTCTGCTGTACATGTTACTGAGTTTTAAACACACACACACCTATTATTTTAAAACTTCATGAGATGTTTTGTAAACAGTTCTAATGCTTTTCATTCTGCAGCCTGTAATTACAGTGTGTGTGTGTGTATATATATATATTTAGAGAGAGAGAGAGAGACGGGGGGGCTCAACAAGATTTAAGATTAAAGCCTTGAATCTGTAGCAAGACAGTCCTAGGTAGCTACATTTTCTGCAAAGCCAAAAATTAGCCAATTCCAATGGATCCTGTGGCTCAGGGACATCAATATGTACGATTAGGTATTTTTTTTTCTTAATAACTAAGAGTTATTCTGGTGACTTCTGTGCATGCTGAACACTGAAGGCTTACGAATATTCTACACTGACTGTTTGGCTCCTGTGCATTTGTTTAATATCATGAGAAACCTGATGCAAGCACGAAGACAGGAAAATGAGAGAAATGAGATGTCAGATAAAGGCTTGTTCCCACTAAGTGTAGGGTTGGCTAAATAGTTAGATTAGGTATTTTATACACAGTATTGGTTGGTTGAGAAGCAAAATTTTGCTCACCTCTTGCAGCCTGAAAAGGTGTGTGAAGAGAGTGGCAAGGTTTTCTTGTACCTGTTATGGGGCCAGGCAGCCTCTCCTGAAGGGGCGATCAGGAAAGGACAGCTCACTGCCCTGGCCAACAGTGGCACTTGAGTTTAAATAGCCACAAATGAAATGGAAAGTTCTCGACAATTAAAATGCTGACAGTACTCCCTGGAACCTAGTCAACATTCCTAGTCATTCTTTATCTTATTTCCTCTACGTTTTCCTTTAGGAAAAAGAAAATGAGCCTTTGTGGCACCTTGTATAAACTATATCAGAAATAATTTCCTAATAAATGAAAGGCAGAACAAAGTAGATGTAGTCTTTACCTTTTCAGTGATCTTTGCTCCTGGTGAACTGAAGGCACAGAAGAGACCCTCATGTGTTGCTGCAACAGTTTTGTTATTTAAATTTTTTATTTTTAATGGACCAATGATAATTATATGTATTTATGTGGCACAATTAATGTTTGCCAATCTCCACATTGTGAAATTATTATATCAAGGTAATTAACAAATCCATCAGATGCTCACATATTTATCTTTTTTTGTGCTAAGAGCATTTAAAATGTATTCTCTTAGCCACTTTGAAATACACAATAAATAAACTGTGGTTATCTTGTGTGTAATAGATTGTGAGAGCTTAGTCCTTGTCTAAAAGGAGCACTGTACCCTTCACCATGCCTCCAGCTCGTGATCAGTACAAGGAATTTATCTGTAAAAGCCTATACATTGAACAATAAAGAAAAATTGAAGTTTTAGAAGTATCTGGCAAAGGACCGCTCCACCCTTCGCCCTACCTCCCTTTCCTAAAGCACACCACGCACACCTCTGAAGCCACCGCACACAGCACTGGGGGTAACAGCTCCGCGGTACAGAGCTTGCTAGCAAGTGTAGCCCTGCATTCAATCCTCAGCAGGGGGTGGGGGCACCCACTACACACAGACAATCCTTTATTCAGAAATGAGCTTTTAGAACTGTTATCCCCTCTCTGCCTGGTTTCCAGCTCCAGAAGGAAAAGAAGTGAAGAAGGGAGGGGAGAGGGCAGCTGACAGACAAAATGTAACTTGACAGGGGAGACAAGGATGCGATGTTTGAATTGGATACTTTGTGGAGGATGACAAGTGTCCTTTGAGACTAACAATTTGTCTTGGGAGACAGTAGGAAATGGGAGAAATGTAAAAAGAGATTTTTCTCACCCATGGAAGTGAGCTTGAGGAATGGTGTTATAGTCACAAGCTGGGACCAGCATACAAGTTGTTTTTCTCTCCAAGCCATAGAATGAAAACCTCAATTGTTGTTCTGGTCAGTTGGTATGGAAAGTCTACGGGGCTTTGTTTAAGGCAGTCAACCCAAACAGTACATGTTGCATTACACGTTTCAAGTCACAAAAGAAAAAAAAAAATAGGAAAGCTTTAAGCTAATTGGAGAGAAAGTTTAGTTCACATGGGCTGGCCTGGCAATGCCTCAGACTATGGAACCCTCACCTTCCAGTAGGTTTAAGGGGACCTCTGGCTTCACTGCGCTCCCTCTTTATGGCTAGTTAGTGCTGAGGTCTTCACAGAGGATGCTGGCGGGGCTGAGGTGTGTGGCTCAGTAGTAGATCATTTGCCTAACAGGTGAGAGGCCCTGGGTTCAATCCTCAGCATTACAAAATGAAATAAAATTAAACTAAATTAACAGAGACAATGGCCAAATATGCTATTGGAGCTCTATTCCTTTTGTCCACAGACAAAATTCTCAGTGGTCTGGCACTTTGGGGGGAGCCTGACACCCTTGTCTAGGGTCTACCAGGTGAAAATTATTTTTGATAAGAATATTGATACATGATCTTCTTTTTTGTTTTACACTTTGCTGACATTTGCAGCTCCTAATAGGAAAGTGCTGGTGGGCAAACTGCTTTTGTGTTAGTGTGAATGAAAAGTTTCACACACAGTTAAAAAGACTGCCAGTTTCACCTAGGATGAATCAATACAAGGATTAATTTTATTAAATCTTCACCTTGAGTATGAACTTCTTTTGCATGTTTTGCTTGATGAAACACAAAGCCCCTTGCTACTTGAGAGATAAATGGGTGTCTTTTGAAAAAGCTCTTATAGGTCTTAGCCCCAAGCTCTACTAGCTGTACATTTCTTCACAGAGTGCCATTTTTACATAAATAATTATTTTTACTTAATGATGTAGACTCAGACATATGGCAGATAGTTTCTTAATAATGAATGAAACAAGCCTACTATTTTAAAAAAACCCTGACATTATCTGTTACTAATGATAGAAATCTAGGGCCAGGGATTTAGATCAGTGGTTCTACCGCCTGCTTTGCAAGGTTCTGAATTTGATCCCCAGTACCAAAAAAAAAAAAAAAAAAAATCAAAATCAAAACAAAAAAAAAAAGAGAGAAATATAGCTTTTGGCTTTCAAACCAAAATCAAAAGTGGAGAAAATGTATATGCACTATGGTGAGCTCAGCAGTTTCCTAAAAGTTAAAACTTTTCTGATGATTTTGGTAGCGATATTAACAAAGGGCTTTTTTTTTTTTTTTTTTTTTTTT
>NW_022900917.1:41368078-41373389 GCF_012274545.1 Fukomys damarensis
GTTTTTTTTTTTTTTTTTTTTTTTTTGGTAGTGGGGATCGAACTCAGGTCCTTCTGCTTGCGAGGAAGGTGGTGGAACCACTGAGCTAAATCCCTGGCCCCACAAAAGGGCATTTTTTAATACTGCAAAATAAAATGTGTCAATTATATGCAGAATTCAGGAAAACCAGTATTTTCCATATGACTACAATACTACAAAATCACACGAGTAAAAAAGATTCAAAGTGTAAGATGACCTCTGGATTTTAAAGTAAAAATATGAAGAGTTTATTAATATGGTTTCAGATTTCTTACTACAACTGACCTTAATTATCTCCTGTCAAGTTTGTTGAAATATCAAAGAAGAATATCTTCAAGTACCTGAAAAAGCTATTAAAACACTTCTACTTTTCCAATTGCTTATCCTGGGGAGAACAGATTTTATTTCCATCTTTTAACCAAAATAATACATTCTAAGAGGTTGAAATGCAGAAGTAGATATTGTGTAAGAACCTTGTGCTTTTCTATTCTGATAAACATTAAAGAGACTAATAAAAAGTGCAGAACTAATGTCCTTTATTCACCAAACTTTTGGCCTGGGAAATATACTTCATAGAACACATCATTTAAGGTATAATCTATTATTGTTATTTTTAAAAGATGTGATAAATGATTTAAAAATTTCTCAGTTTTATTGGGTGTAGGGTGCATGCCTATAATCCTAGTACTCTGGGAGGCTGAGGCAGGAGGATGGAGAGTTTGAGCCAATGGGGCATCATAGTGACTTAGTGGACCCTGTCTGAATAATAAATAAATAAATGAATGAATAAATGAATAAATAAAATAAATAAAAAGAAAAATCCTCAGCTTTAATTATCAAATACTAATAGCTATAATCTACACAGAAGTGAAAGCTCTTGGGGAGAAGGACCATCAATAAATTTTAATATAATAATATAAAGCGATCCCAAATCCAAAGTTTTGAGAATTTCTGGCCTATAGTCAACTTGGTTCTACTGTTAAGACTTTCACCTCTAAGGTTGTAGATTTGGCCATATTCACAAACTTCTCTTTCCCTTTAAAGCCTTGCAACTATCTTTATTTCTAAATGCATGGTCTCACTTAGGAATTGCTGATCAGTGATGACATTCTGTGTTCTTTTGCTACCTGAGGATAATGCAGAATTTTACAAATTTTACAGATCTAAAGTATGTGAGGCACAGGGTCAGAATAACTCGTCACAGAAATAAATTCCTCTGGGATGGTGTATAAGAATTGTTTCTAGGACAAAGTAATGTCACTAACTAGTTAGTCTAGAGAAGGGGACACTAAAACCAACTGAAACAGCTAGAGAGATTTTGCAACTACTCAGAATTGAATTCAACTAGAACACAGGCTGTTGTCAGAGTGAAGCAAAACAGGACATATCCGCAAAGTGCTGATTCCTACCCCCACAGACAATCTGCACACTCATACTTCTTAGGATCTGTTTACATGGCCTTTTCTCCCCATTTTTGGCTCTCAAATCTCCCATACACTGCTTTTCTTTGGAGGAAGCTTTTGGGGTGTGCTATCTTTATGATATATGTGCAACCACGAAGGAGCTAATTTCTCCTCTTAACAATCCCAAAGCTGGCAAAGTTCATCCACTGTTAATCCCCACAAAGCCAATTTCCCCATCTAATGTATCACAACCCAGAGTAAAGAAGATAGACAACAGTCTTCCTCTGGAGCAATAACATTTTTATACCCTCTAGGTCATAAATCCTCTTCCAACAACAGCTGAGAAAGCACGAGCCTCTGGCCCGGAGCATCTTTGGGGAAATACTTGGCTAAACGATTAGCCTCCTTCAGCCATGCTGTTTTTCTTCCCTTCCTCTTGTCCTCCCCTTCTCCCTCTCAGTGCTGTGGATTCGGAACTTGGAAGAAACCTTGAACATGTTCACAGGACGGTTTGTGTCAGTTATCCAGGCAGGATGGTGAGGGACAGGGACAGATTCTATTTTCCACTTCATTCTCATACAGCTGAATTATAAAAATAGGGATGGTAAATTTAGGTTTTCTACATTTTCTCTCTGTCTTCTTGTTGAGGAAAAGAATACATAGACAGTAATTGAAAGAATAGATTACAGGAAAAAAAAATGCACCTTTTTTTGGTATTGGGATTACACCTGGGGCCTTCCCACTGAGCTACGTCGCCAGTCTTTTATTTTGAGATAGGTTCTCTCTAAGTTGCTAAGTTGTCCAGGCTGGACTAGAATTAGCAATCCTCCTGACTTAGCCACTCAGAGTGCTGGGATTATAGGCTTGTACCACCATGGCTGTTAATATATGTGTCTTAGAGGGCTCGGGGTAAACTCAGTGGATGGACACTTGCTGGGCATTTACAAGACTCTGGCTTTTAGCCCCAGCACCCCATAAATGTTTACCAAGTATGTTTTAAAGAATGAAAATATTCTAAAACTATTTGTCCAGCCTTCCCTGTGGTAACAGGGGTTGAATCCAGGACCTTGTACATGGGAGGCGAGCCCTCTACCACCCTGCTATATCCCCAACCTTTTTAAAAATGTATTTTGAGGTAAGGTCTTCCAGTGTTGCCCACTAGTCTACAGTTTGCCATTGTTCTGCCTCAGTCTCTCAAGTAGCAGGGATTATAGGCAGGTACTACACGGCTCCTGTCCAGCTTCTTTTGAATATAAATTGCCAAAACAAAGGAAAACAACATGATCTAATATCATGAAAAGAACCAGAAAGATGTGATATTCATAAATCACACGCTATGAAGTGTCTAAAGGAACTGATACTAATGCAAACATAGAAATATTGATTTTAAAAGAACTATGAATGTGGTCTTGATTATGTTAGCTAGGTCTTAAAGTATACATGGTTTATTCCACTAAATCTGCTTTTGTTTTATAGATTTAGAGCCTATCTGTATTGAAGTATCCTGAGGCTTTTGCATTCATCAGCAGAATTAATCTGTTGCAATGACAAAGTCCAAATATCAGTGGCTGATACAATCAGAGTTTATCTGTCACCCCAACTACAGATCACACCCATGTTGGTTGACTGTGCTATTCTGCCCAGTCCCAAATGAATGCCAGGTGATGAGGGCAGTGTGGTTATCTTGTTGCTGTAGTAACTGAACCAAGAAGCAAAGGGAGAAAAAACTAGAGAATCTTGCAGGAAGCTTTTCATGGCTTCAACCAGGAAGTAGCCCAGTATGCTTCTGACATTCCATTGGCTGCCAGTGGTCATGTGACCTCACCCAACAGTATGAGTATCACTGAGCACAAACGCTTATGTGCTTGTCTTTGTGTGTGCACACATACTTAAGACATGTGCATCAACATAACTATGTACATGGCAACATTTAGACACTTGACATATGGTCTCTCAAGTAATATAAAAACATCACCCTTGTAACTTAAAGTTCAGTCATTTGTAGGCCCTAAGAATGGGCTTCTAAGGGCTGAGGATGTAGCTCAGTGATAGAATAAATGCTTAGTATGACTGAGACCCTGCGTTCAATCCCTAGCACTCCACAAAAAGTGCTTTTAATAGACTTTAGGATTCTTAAGGCATGTTTTGTTTCAGTCTGCTTCTCTTATGTATATAATATAGCACGATGCAAGTTTAAAATTTCATAATTCTTGTGATACACTTAAGTCAATGAAAATGCTTTTACAGGACTGTTAGATGACACATCTATATTTCAAAAGCATTTCTCCCCAAAATTTATCTCATAGTCAAGCTCTCCACAGGAAAGAGGAGCACCTCACTCTCCATATCAATTAAGCCACAGGCAGGAGACTCCGCTGGCTGCCCCTGTGCACTCTTGCTCTCCACCAACACAATGGTCTGGGAGGTGGCAGACCCCAGCTGGTGTCACACAGGGTGGTACCTGAGAAAGACAGCTCTAAGAAACAGTGTGAAAAGTGAATCCCTATTTCAAAGTACACAGCAAAAGAATTCTAGTTCCCAGCTTCAGAGAATTCCAGTTCTTACCTCAAGGCAAATAATGGACATTAGTCCTCCCCTCCAAAATATCACTGATAGGACTTAAAAAAAAAACCCTTATATTAAAGTTAGTCCCCTAACTCAGAGACATTTCCAAGTAAGCCTTAAAATTGAGATTAGTTCATACATTGCTATTTCAAAAATCCCCCTTCACAATTTGTCCTGGGAAATCTTGTTTTGAGATCTTTAACAGTGCTATAATGATTACATACAGTGTCTAAGTGTTTTCATGACAAAAATCACCTTCAGTGCCTAAAATCCCTGTTCTGTCTTCAGATTACTGGATCTCTTTCAGCTGAATAGTTATTCCACACAGCTGATGAGGACAGCTTTAATAGTAGAGCAATTCTGCTGAAGTTCACAGTGAAATTCAGGTCTGCAGTCAAGGAAACTATCATTACAGTAGAACAAACTGAGAAACTAGCAGGTATCTTTAGGAAAATGAATTCACTAATCTTAGCCGTAAAACATACAATGAATACAAATTGTCTATGTGCTTTATTGGCAGCTGCTTAATTTATGACACTCTTGTCCAATCAAATTTATTGATCTACCTCCAATCACTATCTAGACAGAGATGTGAATGGAATAGCACCTGAGGAGATATAGCTGGGTTTTTAAAACTATAAACTCACTAACACTTCCAGATTCGCAGGAGGCTGCTTGTAGCAGAGATCTGTGATGACTTGAAGCTTAGAATATGACTCTTAGTTTACTTTCAGAGGGGAGGTTGGGAAACATTTTAGTAATGAAAACTTGACATTTTATTCTATTGTTACAAAAGAATAAACTTTATAAGGTGTAAGCTGTACCAATTTATAGAATGAAAAATTTAAGAGCCTATTAGAGCACTCAATTGTTACTGGTTTTATTTGCAAAATAAATCTCTCTGAGCTATTTACTCAGATTAGGCTCTATGCCCACGGGTATTTGGGACAAATTCATGTTTACTGTTGCTGGAATATCTATAAACTCTGGTCGACCAGTCCTTGGAATTAATTTACGCTTCTAAACTACAAACACCCAGTTGTGTTCCACTTCTACATTTAGTCTTTCACTAACAACTCTATTTTGCTTTTAAACTTCATTTCTTAGCACACACAAGAAGAGCAACTGTCACACAAAGGAGCTGATATAATTAAACCAGGTGATGTGCTCCTCCAGTAAAATCAGCCATTCATGAAAGCTGGCCACCAGAGGCCATTTCAAACAATGCATATTTCAAAGTCATCTGTAATCCTTTCTTTCTACCAGTTGGTTTCCATGAAGTCTTAAGCACATGTGTACCAAAAAAAAAAAAAAAAAAAAAAAAA
>NW_022900917.1:41373526-41383137 GCF_012274545.1 Fukomys damarensis
TTAAAAAAAAAAAAAAAAAAAAAAAAAAAAGATTTATTAAAACCTGATGTGGTATTAGAGATTATAATGCACCAGGGTTGAGTTGATCTTATTATCCGAGTTTTCATAAAAGAAATCACTTTCAGTGATATCTGTATACACTTACTTAACCATTGAAGGGTAGATGATACCTCTTAACTAAGAAAAGCAAAAAGTACAGAATGCTCCCCTGTTATCTGGAGCGAGTTTATACATATAACTTACAGGTTAAAATGAAGGGAAACAAAGAGTCTTCACTGATGGGCAGATTAGCAAAGTACAACAATCATTTCATAACTCTAAATACTGAGGAGCTTGGGTTATTTAGAAAATCCTCTATAAAATTGTGAATCTCAAATATATCATTCTCTTGGCCCACTATAGTAGAACTTTTATGAATATGTGTCAAATGACAACATCTGAAGACTTCAAAATATTGCTTGTCATCATTAGAAGTGGATTCTTAAAAGGCTGCCTGATATGTTTGCCAAGACCCTCAAAGCTTACAAAGATTTCCAGCCCTGATGGATCTCTGGATGCTGTATGTGTTTTCCTTGGACGTTGTTTCTATTTCCTGATTATATTTACTTTCACTCATGAATGAAAAAATAAAGGACAGATTTGATAGGATTCTGGTCCTCACACAGGACTACTGTAAGTCAATGGTTTCTTAATTCACTGAGAAAAATTCCCTTATCACTACTTTTGTGTCAGAACTTATTCCAACTCAGAAATATTCCAAAATTTGCATAATTAAATTGCTAGTTAGTTTTACTGGAAAGTAAAGCCAGACAAAAGAGATGAAGATTAAGACTAGAGTTATAATCCAAGTACTGGATTTTTTTTTCTTTGTTTCCATTTCCTTGCAATTTAGTCATTGGTTCCCCTCCAGCAATTAAGTTTTGAGGAAGCTTTCCTCCCAAGAAGAAACATCTTTACTACACTTGGCTCCCAATTTCAGAATACAGAATATTTTCAAAGAGCCATGTAAGAGAATCTCAACCATTCCACCACTGGACAAGGTCCCCATGTTCAAGAATGTAATTCATAAAGATTTTGATCACCAAAGATGCATCAGAATTCCCTGGAGGTCTTGCTACATACTCCAGCTTTCCAGACTTGCAAGGGGAACCCAGGAAATTGCATTTCTAGCAAATCCCCGGGTGCTGCCAATGTCAACAGTACTGATCCAGAATATACCAGCTCACTAGCTCTACAAAGGGGAAGTGGAGGCCCAGCCAAGCAGGTGCTTCTCATCTTTTCATGAAGGTGGATTTCTGAGACCTTTGCACTGGCTGAGGCAGCTAAGCATGCACAAGACAGACTCTATTGATATTACCAATTATTTCACAGCTGGCAGGGCTACTTTGGAAGGTCATGTTTTGTAGCGTTACTGAGAGGCACACTCAGTCTTTCCTAGCACCAACAACTAAAAAGTTTACCGCTGGACATCCTGAAAAGTGTCTCAGCCTATATATCTGTGAGTGATCAATCTCAGCAGCTTTCAAATGACCTTCTAACAGCCCCTTCTATATACTTTCTTTCAGTGTCTGAAGGAATAAGTTTCCTCCAATCCTTCACACAAGTGAACTAATGGAATCTGACAACGGCCCAGAGCAATGCTCAAGTTTGTTGTATTTATTCAACAACCGTTATGCACAACGATAGGTTTACCATGGACAAATTTTATTTTATATAATAAATTAAATTATTAGCAGAGATATATCAGGCAGAGCAAGTGTCTGTGCTTGGCTTTTGATTTTTGTGTTGTGTTTTTGTTGTTGTGGTTGTTGCAGTGCTGGAGAGTGAATCCAGGGCTACGGATTTAAGTCCCCAGATCTTTAAAAAGTTTTTTTCTAAATTTTTTATTTTAAGACAGAGTATCACTAAGTGTCTCAGACTGGCCTCAACCTTGTGATCCTCCTAAGTAGCTGAGATTACAAGTACGCTGGATTTTTGTTTGTGGCTTGTTTTAATGGAGCATCCTCCTCAGTTTTCCAGTTCTGTTCAGTTGTTTCTGCCAAAACCCAAACTCCTGCCTTCACCTGTCATCTCCTGTTTGGGATCCTGGCAGCTGAATATAACCGCAGTAGAAAATGGTCTCTGGGTCAGTTGAACAACATGATCCAAAAAGTGTATGAGCCCACTGTCGCATACAAGACACTACAGAGTGCTCTCTGGTACTCAGAGCAAAAGGCTTCCGGCTGTAGACAGCAGGGAGGGTGGACCCCCCACCGCATGAGCTGAACAGGGTGGGCGAGGTGGTTAGGGATTCCCAGGGGCAAAGTTTTGGTCAAGTTTGCAATTTCCCAAACTACTTTGTCTATCTCCATTCTTGCAGCAGTTTCTTTTCAGACACCAAACTGGGACACAGGGCCTGGCATCCAGTGGAGAAGAGGAAAGAATCTGGGACCTGGGTTTTCCTGTTGTCTGGCGACAGGAGTAGCTTCCTGCACAGCCGCCAGGAATAATCACAGCTTATGGTCCTGGCCTCCTCCCCTCCTCCTGCGTCCAACACCCTCCTTGCCCTTCATTTCATCATCTGCTGCTCCTTCTTCATCCCAAAGATACCACTGCCCTCTCGGGTCTGACGTCCCACACACTCCCCTTTAGCCCTTTGCTCTCCTTTTCTGAGATGATGAAGCCTTAACATTTACCAAGCAACAGCTTTCCCTAATATCCATATATCATGTACCAGGCATAACCTGGCCAATAGTTCACTTTATCCTGGGCACACCCCATGAAACTCATACTCTTATTACTCTTTTTTTAAATGAGAAAATGGAGATTCAAGGACATGAAGGGCTCTGTCCAAAATTACACAGCAAGGGGCAGATGTGGTCAACCCCATGCTGTAGTCTTTGTTCATAACTGTTTTATTTTTGTTTTCCTTTGAAGGGAATTTTCACTTTAAAGACCTTGTATGTCTAAAGAATTTCAAACTAAAATTAATGGGGAGAAATTCTGGCATGAATATGGGCTTTGGGTGTCACTGGTGTTTCCAGGACTCTGTGCTGTGCCTTTCAGGATGTCCCCAAAGAACAAGCAGGGCATCAGTATTGCATCCACACACATCACATAGCCCCTCTTTCACATTTCAAACAGAAGGAGACCCCTCGGAGCTCAGAAAAACAAAGCAGTGTTGCCGGGGGGACTGAGTGGACTGGCGTGGCTAGACATGAATATTCGAGACCACGAGTCACAACTCCATGAATTAGGGGGTCTCCTCTGTTTGTATTTAGCATTGTAGAGTCGCGAGACAACTTGCCATGATTAATTAATCCTTGGTGCTGAGGCAGAAGCTGAAATAATTTGTGCACAGTCACGAAGTTGGTCATTCTCAGGCTCTGAGTTAGTACTGGAGTGCTTCGTTGTACAGAGATGGAGAGAAGACTGGACTTGACTTTGCCTTTTGTGCCTATGATCTGAGGGATCCATCATCCTCCTTCCTTGAAACTTTCTAAAAGGAGGGCAGACAGGTGGCTGCCACCTGTCTGTAACCCAGACCCTGATGGTGCATCATTCTCATTATCTCTGGTGCATGGAAATTCCATCCACGAGATCCTCCCCCTGCACCCAGCCCCAGCAGGACTTTGTTCCCACCTAGTCAGGGACACTCACGGGAGCCCTCCTGGAGGTCTGGTTTCCTGGCTTGCTGGGTGGAGAAGGCACAATCTGCTTAATGTATTTCACTTGGCTTCTGGCAGTTGTTTTTTTCTACCATCTCCCTTAACAAGATTTTAACTCACACTATGGACAGTAATTCCTCAATTATCTATGCTAGCAGGTGGACAGGAGTCTCCAAATGTGTGAATTACCAAGATACTTTATGTAAACTATTTAAAGGCTCAAACTTAAAGCAAGTAACTACAACACCACCATTTTCAAAGAAGGTCACCTTGTACAAGGACCCCCCCCCATACTGGGTGTGGCCATTCACACTTTGTAATTCCAGCACTTTTGAAGGCTGAGGTAAGAGGACAGCAAGTGCAAGCTCAGCCTGGGAAACTGAGAAAGACCCTGTTTTAGAAAAATAAAAAGGAACCCCCTCCAAGGTCAGTAGCTTAGGACAAAAAGGTGTGGCTTCTCACTGTGTGTGTTACATGGAGGCTGCTCTGGTGCTGGTCCTCCTCCAGTGTCCTCCCACTCTACGGTGAGGGCTGAAGAAGCCCCCACGAGAGAGATGCCTTTCTCTTGGTGCTGGCTCAGCAAGGGCAAGCATCCCAGCACCCAGCACACCTGGGAACCTGCCATTGGTCAAAGAAAGCCACATGGTGTAGCCCAGGTGGGTCAGGTGGGGATAAGTTCTACTTTCCTGGGTGAGGACACTGAACCCTGTTCACTTTTCCGGTGGACAAGGGGCAGCAGTAACCAGACACTTAGATGCAGTTGGCCATGCCCACCTTCAAATTAATTACATACTCGCCAGTCTTCACAGAATATTGCAGATGGTATCACTGTTTTGTGACTCAGGGTCATCTTTGTTTACATCAATAACATCCTTGGCTGTAATTCTTACTTCCTCCAAGGATCCTGGGTTGTAGAAAGCTGTTTGCCAGTACATAATGGATACCAGACTGACTGAAATTCCTTATGGATGCTTTTCATAGTGGTGTTTTTACCCCCTTTCTATTAATGATCTCTTCTACTTCTTATTAATGTTTTAACCCCTCATCACATCTTCTCCCTTGTAATATGCTAAGGAGATGCCAGAAAAGTAGCATTTTAGACCTGTGTTTCAACTCAGAGTGAAGACGTGAAGGTTCTTCCAGAAGTGGGACACGTCGGTGGCTTCAGTGCACGGCCATTGTGACAACTGTTTGGGTCCGGGCTTATAAGATTCCTTTCTGTGTTTGCTCTTCTTTGTGTATTTCTCCTGGCTGGCTGACAGTGTTAGATAAATGAAGTTAGGGAAGGAGACTGGGTTTTGGGTTAAGTCCCAAGGAAGCATTCCTGTTTTGCCATTTTCCATATTTAACAGGTTTATTTTTTCTTAGGATATTTGACTAAACATTGATACTATCTGCAATTTCTCATTTAATTTCATTTGTTCTAAATGCCATAAACATCTTAGTTAAGCAGCACTTTACTGAGCACCTGTGTGAGGTACTTCCTTAGGCACTGGTGACATAATTACTGGGGGGCTGAAAAGGCCATGCCTTGGAATGCATAGCTCTAGACAAGGCTGGTGTCACACAGTGTCCAAGTGTGCTACAAGGGCCCTCACCATGAAGGTAAGACAATAGTATACTTTGAGAGGCCCCAGGCTCCCCCCAGAATGTGAGTGATGTTCTCTTCATGTTAACATGACTCTGAACACTACGGTGGAGCCTAATGCTAATCTTTTTTAAATAAAAAACCAACTACAAGCCTGAAGCGGGAGGATCACAAGTTCAAGTCCAGTCTGCAGAACTTACAGACTTCATGAGACCTTGTCTCACAATACTAAATAAAAAGGACTGGGCATGTATCTTAGTGTGAAGGCCCTGAGTTAAATCTTTAGCAATCAAAAACAGAAACAAAAGCATTCTGCAAAGAGCCATATTTTGAAGTCAAGGTATATCAAAGTCAAAAGTTGGGCTGGGGATTTAGCTCAGTGGAGCAGCTGACTGCCTCCCAAGTGCAAGGTCCTGAGTTTGATCCCCGGTACAAACAAAACAAAACAAAAAACTTAGTAACTTAGTTACTAGACAGCTATTTCTTAGCTAGCACTTTTCCCTTATATGTTTTCTGGTGCTCTATGAAAGACTAATCTTACATTGATAATGACTGAATGGTGAATCACATCTGTCAACTGGTTCAAGCATTTCTTACACCTTAAATCCAGGTAGAAGATATATGTGTTCTTTCAAGGATAAAATAGCTCCTTTGCTTACAAGGCATCATAGTCTGTTGGTATAAATGATCAAGTTTTTTCTTCACAACTTGCACAGGAAAGTACAGTATTGCTGCGGTGGGAGGCTGAGAAGCTTTAGCTGAAATCTGCACTCAGGTTTTCCTAATAATTTTAGAATACTATTATGATGATCAGTGAGTGTACCCTTAATAGACTCTTATATTTGGGGAAAAAAAGTATGTGAGCAAAACATGGTGGCATATACCTTGAAGCCCAGCACACTGAGAAGCTGAAACAGGAGGATCACATGCTTGAGCCCAGCTTGGGTGATTTAGTAGACCCTATGTCAAAACAAAGATGAAAAAAGGGTTTTTCCTAGCAGGTATATGCCCATATGACTAATTTGCTCCAACAAGATGTAATTAAATGATTGTGTGAAACTGCTGAGATGATCCCATTAAAGAGTGTGGCTGGCCACTTGTCAAATATCATGGCTGGCGCTTTGGTAGCCACCTTGGACCATAAGGTGCTCTTACAAATGGAATGCTCCATGGTAGAGCAGAGGGAGAAGCGAAACCTGGCTCCCCAGCAATTAATGCTCCAACCCTCACAGCTTGATTCTTGATTTCTTGTAGGTGAGATAACAAAATCCTCTGCCAATAGGCACTATTTTGATTTTTGGTATGTGTGCATGCATTCCTCATTACATCTCCTAACTAAAAGTGTTTTTCTTTCCCTCAGTCAACAGCCATCCTTCGTTGAAAATATTAGAAAAGCATGGCCTTTTAAAGAAAAGAGCCTGATTGATATTTGGAAGAACACAAGCAACAACCTATGGCTATGAGAGATTTGAAGAAATGAAGAACTATACACATAAATGTGTAATTGCAACTTGTGGTGAGCACAGTGAAATTCATGGGGGCAAGCAGGAATGTGAAATCGCCCCAGCAGACATGCAGTGCCAAACTACATTTAAGTTTAAGGTTTCCGGGTCAATCAAAGAATGTCAGGAATTTCTCATCAGTCATGGAAATGAAAACAGAAATAGATGCCCTTTATATAATTTCCCAGGATTCAAGTGGATTTTTATTATGGTATAAATTGCTTGATGATGACAAAAGTCTGGAATCTTTCAACAGGTAATATACCAGTACCCTACCTGAACTTTTTTTTTTTTTAAAAGGTTAAGTAAGTAGCAAACCCCAATCATGGATTTTATATTCCACATCCAAAGAAAGAATATTTTTAGAAAATATTGTTAGAATATTGCTATTCGCTAAACATTTCCATTATTTTTACCTAATTGCAAATTTTTTGTGCAGAATACAATGACAAAACCAATTTCCATACTGAAATATGGATGTGTGTTTGTTTATATGAAAAACCTTTCTTCATTTGCAGATATTTTATCTTTTTCCTTTTTTACTCTTGAAAATATGAATTCTATTCTCACTTAAAAATAGAAATTTTGCCTTTAAAAAATTCAGTCCTAAAACTCAAAGTTTCTATACTTTCTTGGAATTTTGAAAAATTATTTGTTCATCAAAATGTTCATGCTACCAAAACTGATATACAGATTTACTGCAATCCCAATTAAAATATCAACAGCATTCCTCACAGAAGTAGAAAAACTAATCCTAAAATTATATGGAATTAGAGGAGACCCAGAGTAGCAAAAGCAATCTAGGCAACAAGAGCAGAGCAGGAGTAGAGGGTGTAGAGACAACCTGAGGAACATTAAATCATCTGATCTTTGGCAAAAGGATCAAAAGCAGGTGTGGAGAAAATAAAGTTTCTCTAGTAAATGGTACTGGGAACATTGGTTAAGTACATAGAGAAGACTGAGTGTAGACCTATATCTCTCACTATACATCCCCTCAAAATAAAAATTGGTCAAAGACTTAAATATTAAAACAGAAATACTTAACTGCTGGAAGATAAAATAGGTGAAATTTCTGAAGACATAAAGACTTTGCACAGAATACCAGCTGCATAAAAAATATCATCAAGAATCAACAAATTCGAGACCAGCCTGGGCTACATAGTGAGTTACAGGTCAGTCTCAACTACATAGTGAGACCCTGCCTCAAAAAAAAAAAAAAAAAAGGAAAACCAATAAAGGGAATCGTACTGGGCATAGTGGTGGCACACACCTATAATCCCAGCACTTGGGAGGCTGAGGCAGAAGGATCACCACGAATTCAAGGCCAACCTAGATTACATAGTAAATTTAAAATCAGCCTGAACTACACAGTGAGACCCTGTCTCAAAAAAACCAAAACCAAAACAAACAATTAAACAAACAGATAAAATCATATTCAATTAAAAAGCTTCTGCATAGCAAGGGAAAGAGTGAAGAGACAACCTACAGAATAGGAAAAAATGTTTTGCTAGCTACTCTTCAGATTGAAGACTAATACTGATAATATATCAAGAACTCAAAATTATCAGATCTATCAAAATAAGGACCCCCCCCAACAGCAACTGAACAGAACATACCTTTCTCAGCAGTACAAATGGCCAATAAATACATGAAAAATGTTCAATTTCTCTGGCTATCAGAGAAATGCAAATTAAATCAACACTGACATTTCATCTTACTCCAGAAAGCATGGCTATCATCAAGAAATCAAATCAGAACCATCGCTCAAGCACCGGGAGGTAGGCCGGGCCCTGATCCATGGTAGGAAGGAGAACCATGCCTGTTCCCGACCCAGGAGCCATCGCTCCAGCACCAGGAAGGTAGCTGCGTGGGCACCCCTGAACACCCATAATTCCCTCCCCCCGCACTCTCAGACCTCCTGACTGTGCAAGTCTTTGGACCCACTCTGCAAAGACAGAGGTGGTCATCAAGGGTATTTTTCTGAGTTCTCAACTTTGAACATCTTTAAAGAAAGGGTGTCGGAAACCTGTAATAGAACGTTGCGGAGTTCAACCATTCAGAAGGATGGGGAACTCAATCTGGGCCTTGCAGCCTGAGGTCAGTCAGCGTCATGGGGTTCAGCAATCAGCTAACTGAGATCAGGGGTCTTGCATCCTCTCTCTGTCTGAGCCATTAAATGGTAAATATACTATATTGAAAAGTTTGTTCACTGCAGACATGTTCTGGAGTGCTTCTTGATTTCAATTTAATTCAAATGATTTAAGGGTGATAGACTAGTGACTACCACAGGTGGTCAGTGTCCAAGTTGTGCTTGATCTCAATGTGTTGCTGATTGTATCAGTTGGGGTAAAGCATTGCCGTTGATTTGATGAGCTGTTTTCTCTGATGTTATGAAGATGAGAATGTCTGTGGGTCGTTAGAGATCCAGAAGCTAGGGTGCAACTATATCAGGAAGATTTGGGTGATAATCCAGAGATTAAACCAAGGACAGTCTGACAACAAAAATTAAAATGAGAAAACACTTAAGCAAGACACAAGGACAGACTTGCAGTTCGCCAATGGCAAACAGTAGGGCAAACGAGGATGAAAAGGCCGATAGTGAACCACCAGGACACCCTGAACTCAAAGCACAGGAAGTAACAAAACAGATCAATCAGGCTCTAGAAAAATTCATGATCCAACAACTCCTAGATGATGCAAAGAAGAATAACATAAGACTGATAGGAATCCATGAAGTAGCAGGAGAAAATACAAATGACTTAAAAAAGCTGTTTACAGAATTAATGATAGAAAACTTCCCAAACAGATGGGAAGAATTTGACATTCAGATAACTAAGGCCTATAGGACCCCAACTAGCTACAATCAAAAAAAAT
>NW_022900917.1:41385137-41391977 GCF_012274545.1 Fukomys damarensis
GGGGGGGTTCTATTATATTATTGGTGGGAATGTAAACAAGTAAAAGCATTGGAACCAGCCGTTTCCCTTGTAGGTATCTTCCTGAAACAGGTCATAGTACAGTGATACATGAATACCCATGTTTGTAGCACAACAACTCATAATAGCTGAGTCCAGAAGCAGCTTATATCAATCAACAGATGAATGAATAAATACAATGTTCTATTTGTACATAATAAAGTATTACTGTGCCACATACAAGGATGAATTTGAATCATTTTTAGTAAAACAGATGCACTTTGAGACCACTAAATTAAATGAAATAAGTGAGACACAAGCTTAAACATTTCTTAACTTATATGAGAAACGCAAAGTATAAATAAAATAAAAGACAAGACAATAGGAAGCAGGGATATAGACCTTTTGCAAAGATTTGTTCACATATAAATCTTAGTTATACTTCTAATTAGAGTTGCGTAAATTCAAATGAATATACAACCAACATACTACTCTTAAATTTGGAAGCTGATTCTACAGCCATTACTAAAGTCCAGTTATCATTGATAAATTAGCAAGGTTTAGAAGGGAAAACCTATATATCCACAAACCAAAATGCTTTAGTCAACGTGATCCATATTAAGCACCATGAAATGAAAATCATTTGGTAACTTCGTCCATAGAGGCCATGATTCTCCATTATGTTATGTCATAGCACACTAAGAGAATAGTAATACAGGGAGATTTACAGCCCATCGTGGTAAGCAGGCATCGCTACTCACCGCCCAGGGGGCTCTGGCCACCCAGGCCTACTTGGCTCAGGAGCAGACACACCTGCAATCTGTAGCTGGATGCATCTGCACCTCATCTGTGGCCCGTTGCCAACACCGTGATGCCAGGGGGCAGTGATCCAGTGAGTCAAATTAGGCTATGAGGATTTCTAAATATTGCTCTTATGTATTATTTACAAATATTGTGTAAAGGTATTGAAAATAGAATGTTAAAAATCAGGGGCCTAATTTATATATTTGCAAGTATGTGCTGCATACAGTGGTTTTTTGTTTGTTTTTTGGTACTGGGGTCGAACTCAGAACCTTTCACTTGTGAGGTAGGCACGATGCCACTGAGCTAAATCCCTGGTTGGTGGTATTTTTTTTAAAAGAGTAATTAAAAAAGTCAGTAAGAAGAATCAACCAGTGATCACTGAAATCTCTACTTCATAGAATCTCATACCTACAGAAGTTAGAATCAAGGGCAACTTTAGAAATTTTGCTGTTCAATTAATTTTAAAATTGAGGAAGCTGAGGCCTCAAGTAATCAGTAACACCATCTGTATCAAACTCACACTGAACAAAGATTTCACATACTTTCTGTGATTTGCATTGCAGTATCCCTCAGCCGTGTTGCTGGTATCCCATTTTTCAGGGATTGAGCCACATTCAGAAAGCCTAAATGCCAATTCCAAATCACTGGTCCTCAAAGAGGAATGGGGAAGGGATTTCATATCTTATACTTTTTCCTTCCCCTGCTCTTGGGTGAAGGAGATTGAACCTAGAGCCTTGTGCGTACCAAGTGCGTGCTCTACTACTAAACTACGCTCCTGACTCCTCAGCTTGTATTTCTCTACTACACTAGAGAATAGCCCATTGTGGCACTCTGGGTTTATATATAACAAGCATACTTGATGGGAAAAAATTTCTTCCTTTGAATAATCTCATGAAAGCCTATTCTCTATCTAGTTAAAAGCCTTGCTTAAATGACTACTTTGTGCTTGTGCTAAGAAGTGTCTTCTGCCTCCCTCACTCCTACATACCCTAACTTTGTGAAACCCTCTCCACCATTGTTCTAAGCATACCAAAGTCCCAACATTTTAAAGCAGTGACTCAGAAAAGAGAAAAGAAAAGTGTAGTGGCTCCCAGGAGAAGTCATGCCAATGAGGAAGGCAGGCAGGGAAGGAGGCACAGGACTACTTGTTGTCAGCCATCTCTGGGAGGAAAGTGTTATAAAACCCACTTCCACTGTGACCCAGCAAATGAATAGCTGCCTGGTACAGAAGGTGTGCTTTGGCTGCACATTTAAGGAAGGATAGCCCTTCTTCACCCTCTTCTTTACTCTCTCCCCAACTCCTCCCCATCTATGGCTTAGACCTGGGAGGGATGAAAAAGAATGGAAAATCAAATGTTTTGGGTAACTCACAAATTGATGGATCCATAGTTCTGAGCATAAAATATTTCCATCTAATTAAAAAGCAAATCTTGTATCCTCTGCAATGGAACACAAACTTCATTCTTTCCCCATACATAGATACATCCTAAATTTCCACAATGTTCATGGAATGCCTTTGTCCCCAAGAAATATTCAGAAACAAAGGCATTCTTTCTACAGTTTCATTATTTCTAGAGTTTTGGGGTCCTGCGATACCCTACTGAAATAAGAAATCTGATGTCATGGCTTGTATCACATATCACCACAAAACCTCATGTTCTCATAGGTGGGGCTTTGTGGATCTTGGATGTGTGATACAGGACTGCTACCAAGGAAGAATACAGCTCAGAAGGGAGCTCTGAGTGTGGATCTCTGATTTCTCTGATACCAACTGCGTGATTTTGCAAAAGTTGACATCTTCTGTGAAACCTAGCTTCTCACTGCTAAAATATAATAGCCCTGCCTGTCTTCCAGGCAAATTACTATTAAATCAAATGACTGCAAACTAGTGAAGCATTTGGTAAGCGTGAAAACACCCTACAGATATCAAACACACTAGTATTTTGCTCTCCACTTACAAAAAAAAAAAATAATCCACATCACTGAGTTAGTAGGAAACGTGACTTAGGGTCTTATTAGCGTCTTTACTTCACCTGATGGCACAATTGGCACTCTGTGAACAGTGACCCTACCTTCCTGCCTCTTTAGATTTCATCAACCATTTATCCTGCTGACTTGATCATTGAAAGGTTTCTCAATTCTATCTCCTTTGCTGTGTTCCTTTTTATCATCACCACAGATTATGACTTTCTGTGGGGGCCAGTTGTGGCCCACTGGCATTTGACATTTGAAAAATAACTTCTACCATTAAGGCATTGATACAATCTATGTAACATTTGTTCCCTTTCAAGGACTCTGTTTGTTTGTTTTTTCTGAGACAGGGTCTCACTATGTAGTTGAGACTGACCTGGAGCTCACTTTGTAATCCAGGCTGATCTCGAGCTCACAGTGATCCTCCTGCCTCAGCCTCCCGAGTGCTGGGATTACAGGTTTATACTACCATGCCCTGGCTGAAGGACTTTGTTAAATTTGTTTGTTCTTTGATCCTGTGATGGGAGAGATAGCCAAAGATCTGATGTTATCTGTAGGAGTCAGGAAATCTGGTCTTTGCATAAAATAAAGATAATTGCTTGGTACTTTCTGTTGATATGCCTTTAAAAAGAGCTGTTTCTGTGAAATAAACTAGACTTCTCTTGGTCTCCACTCAGGCTTGAGTGTTCTTTCCTTTCTCAATCCTCACTCCGGCGCAACTCAGGCATGTTCGTGTTGTGATGGCTGGGCCGCCACACCTTTATCAACTCTTCTCCAAATCACTGGAATAACTTCTAATGATAGTTCTGCTTCTTGTCAAATTTTTCATAGGCGCCGAGGATGCATACAGTTCATTGGTAGAATGTGTGCTTAGCATGTAGGAGACTCTAGGGTCAATACCCCAAAACAACAGCCAAAGTAAAACAAAACCTAAAGATCTTAAGTTCATCCAGGCACTGGGACAGTCTTCAGAGCTAACCTAACCATGCTTTTTCCCTGTTCAAAATTCAATGCTTTCTCAATTGTTGCTCTACTATTACAAACCTTCTGGGTTTAAGAAACTACTGATACCTGCCTACCAGCACCTACCAAAGTGGTTGCTCCCCTATCGCTCCCTGAGAATGTTCAAACCTGAGTGAAGTCTTACTTGACTCCCTCCTATCACTTATACATCAATTCCCTTCCACAGAAATTACCAGAAAGGAACTGGGGTTCCTCCCCTGTACTCTAGGGATATCCTGCTCATTTTGGGGTCTTCTAATAATCATTTCCCCTTGAGTTTGCATCTAGAATGTGACACAGCATAGAGGCTTAGGAAATGCCTCTTAAATAAAGGAAAGGATGTCTAGATGGTAATATCCCATCTCTTGTGGGTGTTTCCTCAACTTAAATGCAAAATATTTTAAGAAATAAATTGGCTATCTCATCCTTCGTTATTTTCAGCCATATTTAAATATCTAGTTAACAACTGCCACAGACAAGATCTTTTCCTATTTGCATATCATACAGCATAAGAAAATTAGGGTATTGAAATGCCTTTTTCAAATAGCATGCAATCTTTCATCTTTAAAAGTATTTCTTTTTTCATTGAGCCTCAATTTCTCTAGAAGACCATTTTCCTTCAGTAGACTAGAAAAAAGAAAAGAATGAAAAGGTTTGATTTTCTTCCCAATCAACCTGAAAGCTCTTTCTTAACTTTTAATTTTGTCTTTTCCAAGAACAAAGGCTGAGGTATTTTCACCAGGAAGCAGCCCCCTCAGCCTTTCAGCAAGTTACATGACAAAGGTACAAGTGTGAGCAGGGGAGGGATTCGCGGACTGCTGTACATCTGTTGCCTTTTCGAAGGCAGCCCTGGACACTAGAAGGCAGCCAGCTGCAGGGTTCAATCCTTCCTGGCTTATCTCACACTGTTTTGGAAATAAAGCTTACAAAAACAAAGAAGACTGCAGTGCTGGAAGGTTTTGACATGACAAGACTTCTGCTTTCTCAGTGTCATTTTTGCTCCATAGCTTGTTTCCAAGTTCCTCTCCAGAGAAACCATACCTCAGCACCGTCCCTCACGTTCTGGACAGGTGATTTCAGAATTGACTCAACTTCCTGTCTACCTGGCCGACTCTGAATGTGGTGTCTTCAGAAAGGAATACCGCCTTACTGCTTAGCACTCTTAACCTAGAAATCTCACACCAAAGCCAGGTGTGGGGGTGCAGTGCTGTAACCTGAATGCGTAAGGAGGCTGTCTCAGGAGGATCACTGAGGGTTTGAGGCCAGACTTGCCCTATTTCAAAAAACAGAAACAGAAATAAAACAACAACAACAAAAAGGAAATCTCAAACCATTTTTTTTGTTACTGACTGCAGGCAAATGGTGGGACCGTCAAAAGGGTGAGATTTCATGTAGTCATGTAGGATGGGGTGAGAAGTGTATGCCTTCATAAGTAACCTAGCAGGTCAAAAAGAGGAGGGTGACAGGCACGGTGTTGCACACTGGCCATTCTGCAACCCAGAGACTGAGGTGGGGGATCTCAAATTCAAGTACCAATGGGGCAACTGATTTAGTCCTGGTCTCAAGTTTTTAAAAAGATGGAGCTCAAAGAAGGGAATACAAGGCATGTGGCACAGAGGTGGGCAATGGAGGATAGACATGAACAAAAAATATATATATATATTTTTTTTGCTTTAAACAATGTATTCAACTGAAATGCCATACACGGATTTCCATTTGTTTTTCTCCATAGTGATTTAGAGGATCTTCAAACCAATATAAATATTTCATAATTCCTTGGCCTTTTGGGTATTCACCTGTGCAATACCTCCCATCTACTAGCAAGAAAAGCACTGAAGAATGTAGACCTGGTACAACTAACTTGGTACAATGTGAATCTGCTCCAAATACTTGTTTCTTGGAGGTAAAGGAAGCACAACCATATTCAGTTAAGAAAACCATCCTTAGAACACAGGACGACTTTGTTTTTAAGAAGGGCCTAGAATGCTTAGCCACTAATTAGGAGCTAAGGGGAAGGGCCATCCCCAGCTTAGGACATAGGGGACAGGTTCCAGCAGCTAAGCCTCCTTCCCATTGGCTCTCACAAAGTGTGCTTCTCTGGGTGGGACCCCCGAGAGCTTCCCCTGTACCCAGACATCTTTCTCTTTGGCTTCCCGATACAGATAACTCTTGTAAATAAATAATCTAAAAACCTACAAATGGTTAGGAAAATGTAAGATGACTTCTGCTGTCTCTAATAGCAACCTGCTTTGTTTAGTTCTGCATTAACAGACACCAGAGGCACTGACCATGAAGTGGGACATCTGGCCTCATCCCTAACCTTGAACACCCACTTCCTGTGCCCTAGAATAGATAGCTAGACGAATCTTGAGGTAAACTCCCTAACTACAAGGGATTGTTATGTCTGGGTTAGAGTTAACTGTTGTCTTGTTACTGTAATTTGTACATGGGTAATGTGAACTGAGGAAATGAAATGTGACCCCCTGAATGAGATCATGGCTGTAAAACCTATAAAAGAAGAAGCTGCAACCCAGTCATTATCATCGATCACCAGCGCTGCCTTTTTGAGTGCGATTGGCCTTTGCTGGCAAAATAAACTTCTTATTATTTTACTTCCCTTCTGCTTCTCCGTACGTGTCTCATTTACCAACTCCTTCCAAATCATTTATTCTTTTTTCTGCTCATTTTCCTTGAGACACGTTTCAGGAAGCTATCTCAACTCTTTGAGTGTTTAATATGCTCCGTACACACGTTAATCCTCTTGGCAAGTATCTTGCCCTTAACTTGCTTGTTTGCAGCAATGCCAGCAGCATGCTGGGTAACACTGTAGACTCTTCCAGTTTTGCCCTGGTAACATTTGTGTGGTGTTCTGTTTTGAACAGTACCCATTCCCTCGGTGCCTATAATATCACCCTTTTTGTAGATTCACATGTATGTGGCCAAAGGAACAACCGCATGTTTTCTAAAAGGCCTAGAAAACATGTACAGGGTTTCTCTCTGCATTCTCCTTGTGTTCATCTTTTGGCAAATTACTGGAAGATGGCAGTTCCAGCCAAAAGGGAGAAT
>NW_022900917.1:41392125-41409703 GCF_012274545.1 Fukomys damarensis
AAAAAAAAACAAAACACAAAAAACATAGATATAGATATGGATTGAAGCTTGCACTAAAATGTGAAACTAGGGAAAGAGTGGGGAAGGGAGTGATGTGGAGGTGAGAATGATAACAGCATGTACAAATCTTCCAAAATTAAATCCTTAAGCTGGATAGCCAATTCAAAGAAAGAAAACATCAATAAAAATGGCCACTACAGGGCCAGGGATGTAGGTCAGTGGTGTTGTGTCTGCCTGGCAAATGCAAGGTATTGAGTTCAATCCCTGGTACTGAGAGTTAAAAAAAAAAAAAAAAAAAGACTGCAATGTAGCTCAGTAGCCTTTAGGTTCAATCCCCAGTACTACAAAATGTTAAATAAATAAATCAATAAATAAATAAATAAAATTAAAATCAAATAAACCTAAAACCTATGAACAAACAACACAAAAACCAGGCATGGTGATACATTCCTGTAATCCTAGCATGTGGAAGGCTAAGGCAGGAGGATAATGAGTTTGACCAGCCTGGAATACAGAAGAATTAAAGGCTGGCCTAGACTACAAAGTGAGACCTTGTCTCAGAATACAAATACAAAAGCAAATCAAAAAATCTCAAGGCAGGCTGACTGTCTCCCGCCACAAAAAAGGCTCCTTCTGGGCTGTATAATGTTTCAGTTCCAGATGCCCAGTTAAAAGTGTTCTAAAAAGGTAGGGCTTTAGAAAAAATGGAAAAAATCAGTAAAGGAATAGAGAAAGTCAGCACTACTGTCGTCTTTATAGCATTACTGTACAAGGCCTTACATGGCACAGACTTATTTCTAACATGCTGGTCCCAGCATCCCTGCTGTGCTAGGAGGACATTAAGCATTTCTGCTGCTACGGTGTGTGAAATTAATACCAGGAATGGCTTGGCCACAGGGGCAGCCTTCCTGAATGATTCACATTGCTGAGGTACACACGGTGCCCACAACGACAGTGTGGAGAATGCCGAGAGTAGAGTTGAGAATTTTTTCACACCTATGCCAAGAATATTTTTTACCCATTTAATGTAGTCATTTCTTAGAGACCAGAAGCTCTTATTGGCAACATCTTTTAACAAAACTATGCATATTTAATGATCATGTCTGCCCACAGAAACCCATTTCAAAGGACACTAGGCTGAGGTTATTAAGAGGACATGTATGGAACTACTCGAGCTATTGATATCCTGGGAATGGGAGGCAGTGATCAACCAGAGTACTAGCATTCATTTATCAAACCTCTAAGGGTCCCTACTGTGTACCAGGTACCATGATGATTGCTTGGAAGTCCAGGGACTTGCACCAGTGTATGAGCTTATTTCCTTCCTCCTGGAGAGGAGCAGAGTATGGTCTGAAAGGCTGGCTTGAGGTCCTCCCTCTCTCCAAGGCCCGGGTGTGATTACAGATGTGTCCAGTGTAAGTCTAGCTTCCGTTCACGGAGCATAGCACGTGTGCCAGGAACTGTGCATAGACTGCCCCCAAAGCCGAGACAGGAGGGCCATGTCTCCTGTTTTTCAGCTGAAGGAACTGAGTACAGGGTGATTAAACAGCTTTTGCAAGGCTGCACAGCTACTAGGAGGGACTAGCATTTAATTCAGATGGTCAAATGCCCGGATCCTTCTAAGACATACCCAGCTCCCTGAGAAGGTCCCCTTAGGTGGGGCTGGGCTTCTTGGTTGTTACCACTCTGTGTCTTGCAAGCTGACACAGTGGCCTAAACACTGGAAAATATATCTGTACACCGATCTTCTAGAAATAGGGAGATGCTCGGGGGCTCCATGCTCAGCAGTTTTTTTGTTTGTCAACTGGCTATCTTTAAATGCTTTAGGCTTGAGAGTGTGGTTGACAGATTACACCCTGCTGGACCTTCCAACCTGATGAGCCTCGAATACAGGGTGTCCTGCTAACCACAAAGAACAAACTCAAACAGTAGCCTGTCAAGAACAGCTAAGTGTCCTCTGATGCAGAGTAGACTGTCACCTATTTTACACTTCAAATCCAAGTGATACTTAATAATCATAGAGTTATACAAGGTATAAATGAATGAATTTCTATAGCATTTTTAAGGAAAGGGAGCAAGATTCTCTTCTCAGTGCTGTAAACACTGCTTGGGTAAGAACTAGACAACCCTTCCTTAGGAGCTGCCAGCCCCTGGTATTCTCTGGTGGGGCGTGAAAAGCAGCGATGCCATGGGGACTGGGGGCCAAGCTCTGGGAGCCCCCTGTACACAGATACTGCAAAAAAAACAAAAACCGTGATCAGACAGAGAGGATCAAGTTCCACTTCCTGAGTGATGGTGTGCGGTGCATCTGAGCGCCTGTTCTCCCTGGGGCTCAGCGCATTCGCTGCGCCCACCCCCGCCCCCTGTTGGAATCGTCACATTATCTAAGCCAACTTCATGGATTTTACAGTAGTGATACAAGATGAGTGCCTTCCTTCAAGCACTGTAATGCTAGAGGAGCTCTTTACCTTTTTCTGGTCCCTGAGCTACACCTTACTCTTGTAACTACCTCTGGGTGTTTGCAGGGAATCATTTCTCCACCATTGGTAGCCCTTGTACTTCTAGGAATACTTCCCCCCCCACACACTGTGGGGGTGCAGAGTTCAAAGAGCTCTTTTCATTTGCATTCCCACCAGAAAGAGTGATTGTTTCAAAAACTGATAAATGACCAAAAGCAGGTTAGTGAGAGTTACTTCTCAAGCTTTGTTGTTTGAGCTACAAAGGAAGCCACTGCACCGCTGGCCATTGACTTAGAGTTGTGAGGATGTGTTGATGGAGTGGCAGCAGCCACACTACAACATGAGGGCCCAAACCTGCAACTTCCCACAGCAGCCAAAGCCGAGAGATTCAGGGAAGAAAGCAAAACAGGCTCTAGTACAACCCCGGAAACAGTGAGAGCAAACGTTTCAGTCCCTTAATGCCTAAAGCGATCGGGGCTGAGGTTTCCATCTCAACACAAAACATTCTGATATGATGTGAAATTTTAGCTTTAGAAACTCACTTTTGGCCAGGTATGGTGGTGGACACCTATAATCCCAGCATTTCGGAGGAGGCTGAGGCAGGAAGATTCCAAGTTTGAGTGCGGCTTCAGCAATTTATTGAGCTTCTGTCTTAAAAAAGGATTGGGTCATGTAGAGGTACAAGATCCCAACAATGAATGTAACTGTACTGTATCCCTAAAATGTACCAATAAACTCAATTAAAGCTGAAAAAAAAAAAAGGATTGGGGATGAAGCTCAGTGTGAAGGTCCTAAACTCAACCCTCAATCGGGGAAGCGAGAACCTTGCCTTTGTGGTTGAGGCAATCTGTGTGAAGTCTAATGTGAGATTCATTTTCAATCAGCACACTCCTGTATGAATTATTTAAATTTTTTCACTCAAGTATTATTTAATTATGAATGATAACTTTTGTGTTTAGGGCAACTTAAAAATGCAGCTCTTGTTAAATATGCATGACATCAATTGTATCAATGTAACTCACTCATTTCATAAGCTTGAGGAATCTGTAATCTTGCCAAGCTCTCAGATTGTCTCTGGATAGTGCTATCTTATCTCATTTCTCTTAAGTCTCAAAAGAGTGGTGAAATGAAGTCTTATAATTCATTCGTCAAGGAAATGCAGTCCATGACATTTGGAAGATCAAGCTGACTTCACCGAAGTTGAAGTTTGAATTGGTAATAAAGCAGATGGAAGTAACAGAAATGTAATAGCCCTGCCTTACTAGAATGAATGCTTGCTCTTGGGTATTATAAAACTTCAATGCCTGGTAATGTTTCCAGAAATATATTCCTATTTTTTAGAGTTGGTATCTTCAAGCACACTAAGACTCTTCTTTCTAATGGCACATAAATACTTCCCTTAAAGGCTGAGTTACTGCTAGGATGCCCATATACCATTTAGGGTTCTTCATTAAAGAATTTCTCGGGCTGGGGATTTAGCTCAATGGTTCTGGTACCTGCCTCACAAGCGCAAGGACCCAAGTTCAATCCCTGGTACAAAACAACAACAACAGCAACAACAACAACAAACCCCTCAAAGAACGAATTGACTTTAAAGATGTAATATTATATTAAAGATATTTAAACCAAACATTTGAAAATGCTTCCTACATTTTTCAGTTTTCATTTGGCCCCTCCAGATTGCCTATTTAATTAGTAGCTACTTCAAGTAAGCAAACGTCAGGTCTCAGTCATGTACACTGTACCCAGTAAGTACTCAGCCTCCGGTTGAACTTTCATCATGTCGATTTCCAGGAGTCATTAACAGATTTTCCTAAACCACTGCAAGCTTCCTTCTCATACCCCACTCCAGGTCACAGTTTTGTTCATTATCATAACTGCTAAGAATACAACTCCCTTAAGCCCCCCAAAATAGCTGACTTAACAACTGAAACTTGCAAATAATTTCTCCTAGTCTGTTGTTTGCCTTTTAGCTTTGTTTACGGGGTTTAGGGCTTTTCATGACAAACCTTTGATTTTAATATTACAGTAGAGACAGATTGGGGGTTAAAAAAAACCACATTCTTTCCAACTTGTTTGGTTTTGGAACAAATGCCCTGAGGGCTGGGAGAGCTAGATTTTCCCACCTTCCGCAACTCAGTAAGACCCTGGCCCCACTGGGATTATATGTATTGGTGATAGGATTTTCAACAGCTTTTGCATAAAACTGAACATAGAGATGAGTGTATTAGACAGTAAAAACCAAACAAGTGTTCTTAGTCACTTGGCCAAGACTGGTTCTACTCTGTGATTAAAAAAAAAAAAAATTTGTGTATCTAGATTAATCAAATTGCACATCTAAATTTTATTTGCACTCATAATTATTCTAATTAACAAAGAAGCTATGATATCTGCATATCAAACAGAGAATTATTTGCCCTCCTTTCTCTTGGCATTCTTTTTTTTTTTCTTTTCTTACAGAAGAATACATTTAGGGATAAAACCACACATTCTCTACTTTCAGAAGGTAGTGGAAACTTTGCTCCTTTCCACTGAGGAGCAGATTTTTCTGACAGTTATTAAAGCCACTGAAGCATTTGTTGTTTTGGAAAAAGAGGGCTTACTGATCTGTTTTTCACAATGCTAATGAAGCTATTTGTACATATACTGTTGCCCAGGTTTTTTGTTGTTGTCCCCCGCCCCGCTTTGTTTTTGTTTTTTTAAGAAGTAAAGGATGTTTCCTCTGATACTGAAAATTCGTATGCATGGTTGTTTAGAAACCCTTGTTTTAAGAGAGAATGACTTGTTTCCTTGCAAGATCCTCAGACCAAAGGGGGACAAATGAGTGAAGTGAAAGAGAAATTTGTATTTAAAAGTATATGACGCTCTAACGAAAAATAGTACTTTTTTCAGCAGTGATTCTGTTACTACTCTAACTTGTTCCCCTTGGAGTTTCAGCAAAGCCAGAAAGGATCCCATCAAAGCCACAAGTGTGCCTTGGGTCTTGAGCTCTTCAGAGCTGTCTGCTGATGTGGCGGGGATTCAAGTTCCCAAGCTTGGCAGCAGGCAGGCTCCCCCTTCCAGGGGTGGCAATTTATTTAATCAGCTTAGAACTGCCTCTCTTTCCTGTTGTGGTCCTGAGCTGCGGAGCCACCACACAGACAGAAGTAACAGGAAAAGGTCTTCTTGGTAATTATGGAGAAAGACAAAGCAAAAGAAACAGCAGTAATTACAATGTACCTATATTCAAGAAGTGATTCCAGGATAAAAAATACTTAAAATGAAATTAAGATGGAAGGTCCCCATGGAGAGACTTCTCTCAGTCATAATAAAACCGACTTTTAAGTTTCCCTATTAATTACTATAATCATAGTTTAAGGCAGACAAATATATTGGCTAAGAAGGAATTTTGGGGGAGCACAATATGACTTAATTAGATTTCACTCTAAAAGGACCAGATTGTGTGTCTGTGAAGATCCATGACTATGAATGTCTGGCGCTGAACTGATTGATCTCTGGGAAGATGTACAGCCCATTAAACAGTGCATCTGGTAACTGGTGCGATCCATCGCGACCCTCTGGAAACAGTTAGCGATAGTTATTTTGATTGTGATTTCATCAATAAGAAGTTAAGGCAGAACAGGTGTCGCCATGTAATTACAACAAGCAAATTTCAGTTTTCTGGGAACTTATATTTTCTCATTGGTAATAAGGGTCAGTGGTTGTATTTAATTATCTCTAAGGCTCATTTTAGCGATGAATCTCTAAATGGCAGGCTGAGCCTTCCCAGTGATCTATTATGAATAAGATTCTGCACAGACGGTGGCTCCGTCCACCAATAGGGATTCAAACAAATCTGTCAAATACTATGGAGCATGGGCCTAAATATGTCTACTCCTGTTTGCTGGAAACACCCCATGGCTGAGTACGTTTCTGAGCCTGACAGTTACAAATGCTGCACTTGATGTCATAGGAGGGCAAAAGAATCATTGTACTGGAGAATCCAGCACTATTTCTCAGTTCTAGCTTTCTTGGGATAGTTGCTGCTGCAATTATAACTTAATGTATTTGTTTCATCTCTCTGTCTTACCCTGAAGCAGAAAAACGACCCCAGATCACGAAGTGGAGCCATTAATAGAGTGAGAGCAAGTACAGTAGTAGCCAGCCTCCCCCAGATCCCATGAGGATTCTCGGGGTTCACGCCTTTGTGATGCCTCCGCCCACGCACAACATGGCTGACCTGTGTAATAAATGAGATACTGCAGAGAGGTAGGAATGTGACGTTGGAAGCTAAGTCCTGGTAAAGTCCACAGCTGCTCTATATTCTCTTATCTCACCTGCTCTGGTGGGGAAGGAGCCCCAGGGGGAAGTTCACAGAGTAAAGAACTGAGGCCTCGTGCTGACAGCCAGCACGGACTTGCAGGCCATGCGAATGAACCACCCTGGAAGAGGATCCTCCTCCTCCGCCGATCCCTGGGCTGCGGGCCTGGTCAATAGGATGGACCTTGACCTCATCTAACATCCTGAGCTAGAATCATCCAGCCGAGCTGCTCCCAGTTTCCATGTGAGGTGACCAGTGTTTATTGTTGTTTTAAGCCACTTACATTGTAGGGTCATTTTTAATGCAATACCAGATAATGAATACAATAAGCTTCTAAAAAAAGTTGATTTCATGAATAACTGAAGTTATCCTTCAATATTTTTAGTGAGAATTACAGTGCTGACTGTTGATAATTCATGAGAACAGAGAGTAGTAGTGTTCAGCATTATATCAGTGATCATCCAAAGCAATTCCCTAACTGTCTTCCAGAAGTCTCATCTCATTTCTTATATGCAAGCACCTTTCTAGCATCCAGCATAGTGGTTTTATTTTTATTTATTTTTTTCTCATTGAGTATATTGGTACATTTTAGGTATATAGTACAGTTACATTCATCATTGGGATCTTGTACCTTTACATGACAGGTCTTGGTTCTCATTTTTTCCCCTTATCCCTGCCCTCCCTTCACCCCCTAGCATAGTGGTTTTAATAAACTTTGGCTTTGGGGTCTGACAAGCTGGATCTTGAAGTGTGTGGGATCCTGTCATTTACCAGTGGTAAGAACTTGCACAGGGTTATTTTTCTGGCCGTCAACTTCCTGATAAGGAAAATAGGGGTAATAGCACTTACCTCATGGATTTTGTGACGTTTACTTAGGAGAATAGCTGGTACAGTATTATTATTATTTACTAATTTATTTTGTGGGGTTGCGGTTCAAATCTAGAGGGGTTCTACCATTCATCCCCAGCCCTTTTTTTATTTTGACTCAGGGTCTCCCGAAGTTGCCTAGGCTGCCCTCAAACACGTGATGCTCCTACCTCAGCCTCTCCTGTAGTGGTATATTACTGGTATGTACCACTGAGCATGGCTATTTTTATGGCTAATTTATTTTCACAACCTAAACAATTTTTTTCTTGTTAAGCTTATTGGTACATTTAAAGCAAACAATGCAGTTACATTTATCATTGGGATCTTGTACCTTTACATGATATGTCTTGGTTCTCATTTTTTTCCCCATACCCCTGCTTTCCTTTTACCCAACCTACACATTTTGTAGTTTCTTCTTTTCTGTGATCCACAAATTCATGTGCCCTTCCTCTAGTCAACTCCAATTTCACTTCAAAACCTGAAGCAGACAAGGAAGAGCTGTCTGAGATCCCTATCTGTCCCATCTGTTTTCTTCTCTGGCTTTACCAGCTATGGTTATGTCTTATGATTATGTCTTATGTTTTATGGCATCCCCACCATAACTGAATGCCACCCTCTGTCAAGATAGATGGGTATGGGCTCTTTCATCTGAGAGTTGTAAACCTCAAAGTTGGATTTTTAAAAAGCAAAATCTTAGATAACCAAATGTTTCAGTTTTCTGGTCAGAATTGGCAGTATATAACTAAAGAAAACCAAGTCTGATAGAAAAAAAATGAGGATTGTCTCAACTTCAAAATACAATGCTATCTTTGTAAAATTTGCCCTAATGTTTACAGTTTTTCTTTATGAGCGAAGAAATCAGATCCATTCTGTTTCCAAGATCTTCCATTCCCATTCCTGTTGGGGTAGTGGTGGGAGAGTTAGAAACTCACACCTTCACCGTGACTTTTCCTACGTCACCAAATTGCCAAGGTGCCAATCTGGCATGGTTCTGAGTATTAGCATATTTATAAACTGTGCTGATTTATTTGGATTCAGTGCTGAGGGAAATGATAGAGTAGAACAGCAGGTGGTTTCATCAAAATCTCCCTCAAGCTCTGAAGTGCTCATTTTTAAGGTCAGGAGGCAATGTGCTGAAGGTCACTCAGGGGTAAAGGGCAAGAAGTCTGAAAAGGATTAGAGGAAGATAGAGATGCTGGGCATGAAAGAGTTCCTGGGAAAGCAAGAAACTGGCTGGCTATATCACATTTTTATTATTTAATGATAAACAAAAATCTTTATCCTCTCAAAGCTAGGCTTCCTTTAGTTAGAAGTATTGTACTGGGGAAGGGGTGAAGGCAGTTTTTAATCACTCTTTACCAATTCCCACACTCATTTCTTTCGTCTTTGTTTCCCTGTCTTCACCCAGTAGCACACATAAAATTATGTCATTCAAGTAACATTTTTCATAATGCATTTTTCCTTGCAATTCTAAGTGCACACGTGTGCGTGCGTGTGCACACATACACACACACACACACGTATGCCCACACCAAGTAGGTAGAAACCACACAATGAAAATCTCATTCATTTTTAAGCCTTTAAGTCTGTGTGGATAATGGTTGTTTATTTTTCATTTAATCTATCTATCTACCCTTCTGTCTATCTTTTATTTACTTAGAAACGTGTGGAGAAAGATATCCTGTGGAGACACCTGCAATTCTGGCTTTTGCATAACTGGTATTTTAAGTAAACCGAAGCCTTATGCCTGCTCAGTCCCTAAGCTGCCTAGGAATCCCCCTGCCCCCCAGCCTGTGTCTTTGAGCATTTGGAATGAAGTTTTCGTCCTCTCTGCTGAGTCTTTGTGCTTTCTGACCTCCAGTTCTTTTCTCTTGAATCCACTGGTCATCTGCCTTGTCTTTTCATTTGCCCCCAGTGACACAGCAATTGCAAGGGTCTGCATTAGTTTGGTCTCTACTATACGGCTTTCTGTGGCACCATTTCCTAGCTTGAGTTTCATTTTCTTATTACTTTTTTTGCAACTTTTCTGTTTATAGACAATTTACAGACTGATAATATGACTGCAGACAGCTAAAATGAAGCTTGAAATGCACACTGCTTTTGCATTTGTAGTATGTGTCCAGAGACTGCTCGCTTGTGACCTGTTTGTGATATCACCCTGGGCAGAGCCATCTGCAAACCTGCAAGGGACATGAAGCTCATCAATGCCAAACAGGCATTGTTCACACTGATGTTTTACAATTTGCATTTCTTGAGGGTTGAAGTACTTTTGGAGTAGTTTTCTCTTTCAGACACTTATAGGAGGCTGTTATTAATTTATTTATTTTTGCTATCTTTCTCGTGAAGCTAATCTGGTCATGTGAATGAAATGTAAGTAGCTTCTCTTTAGGCTGCCAGAGATCAAGTTTTTGAAATGGAAGAATTTTTAAAGTTAACTAATAAATTTTAATAGACTAACAAAACAAAGGACAGGTTGATCTTTGGAAGCAAAAGTCCATTTTTTTCTTTTGAGGAGGGAGTCTCATTATGTTGCCCAGATTGGCCTGAAAGTCTCCATCCTCCTGCCTCAGCTTAGAGCTGTGTGCCACTATGCCTGGCTCAAAGTCCATAAACTTCAATTCTCCTCTGTATCAAAACTCAGCCACTGGCTTAGGAGGAAGTGCCTTGCCTTTAGAGGAGGCTGAAGAGGCACTTTCTCCCTGAGAGTTATTTGCTCTCCTGAACACTGGAGGAAAAGGATTTTGTTGCACTCAAAGCACCAGCTGACAGGAATGTTGTTGTTGATGCACTTCCACTGTCCCAAGCATCCCTAGGCTGCTGGGAGCTGGCAGGAGCCAGACATTTGGTTATATAGCAATTTGTACTTCCAAGCTTTTCAGTTCTAGGGAACATCGCACAAATTTTGTATTAACTTCTAATCACTTTTCTGAGGCGTGTTATATTTTAACAAGCAATAGACTTAGGATTATTCTGCACTAGAGAGCTTCAGGAAATTTGTACCGAGTGCTAAAAATTCTTCATCCAACCTCATCCTCCCCTAAAGGCGCAGCCTCACCAGACAGTCCCACACTGGCTGTCCCCTGCAGTGACAGCTTTGGCTCACACTGTGGCAGGATTACGGCTACCTCAGAATGTACGCTCCTTGAGAACAGAGGTCCGGGCCCATTCCTGTGCCAGTGTCCCGAGCAGTGTCCTGCATGCATAAAACACACATGGGTGTCTACTGGATGCATGAGTGACAGCTGCGGTGTCAAGTGACTGCCACAGGATCCGCTTTGCGTGATGCCAGCGACCTCAGAAGTTTATTACAGTTTTTATACTGTTACTGTTTATAGTCAAGTACAGAAGCAAGATGCTCATTCGTTACATTGTTTTACTTAATGTCCTTTCCTTATTTGAGTATTTCCTGCTCCGCACCAGTTTTCCTAGAAAAGTGAAAGGAAGGAGTTTCTTTGAGTTTACTGATTTTTCAAATAAGTCACCCGCTTTCATCCTGGCCTCTGCTCACCACAGGCAAAGGTGTAATTTATAAACACAAAGAGGAAAATTACTCCAGGGAAATTCTACCTAAAAGGAAACAGAATTCACTGCCACCATGAAAGCTAAATTATAGAACTTGGGTCCACTGATCACTTTTGGAGTGTCTGGTGGTCTCACACTGGTTCAGAACCTTCCCAGGGTGCTGTTCCTGATTTTCAGGAAAAAATATTTAAAAAAATATTTCTCTGGCATCAAGAATGGAATATGGCGGGGGCTTTAGCTTTGTGGCACCGTGCCTGCCTTGCAAGTGCAAGGCCCTGAGTTCAATCCCCAGTACCGCAAAGAAAAAAAAAAAAAAAAAAAAAAAAAAGAATGGAATATGGCACAACTATGGAAAAATAAAAATTCAATCATCTCCTGTAAGCTGTCCCTGGATAAATACCATGAACTATGTTTGTAGGTAGAAGTCTGCATAGATATCACTGAATTAAGTAAACTTCCAAGGATCTTTGGTCAGAGCAAGGAGAAGCTGCCAAGCCATTAAAGGGTAATAAAGCCACTATTGTACATTTAAAACGCTATCTATCCACCCGCCTTCAGGGAGTTCAGCTTTTTCCTAGGGATGATACTTGGTTTACTGTTGCCATGAAATAGCCTAGACCATCCATGTTTAAATTGGATTTCTCCTTCCATACTGTTGTTTGGCATCTTTCTAAGTATTTTCTTGTGTTATTTCACTGCAAAATAAGAAGAGTAAGTTATTGGGCATCTTGATACTTTCTGGTTAAGAAAGGGGAAAGAATCTCATTTTGGCAAACTGTTACTCAATGCAGTGATTTACCTGGTTTGTGTGTTACTACACTGTCTGACTGTAACTCTAGAAAACTCAATGCAAAGTGGGATGGAGCCACTGAACTACTGTCATGCCTACCTCTTCAAATCTGCCAGCCTTCCTCCTTTCTCTTCTCCTTCTGTTGTTCTCTCCCTCTTCTTTCCTCCTCAAGTCTGTCAGCTTCCTTATTTCTCATCTTATAAAAAAAGTTGACCCTTGTTATCAGATTACATAGCTATTTCCATAGTTATCGGCAAAGCCCCGGATGCTGCCCCTCAATGTGAAGTTATTTAACTCCTGCCCCTGTTTCTCCCGCCAGGATTTTGCAGGTCTAAACTCTCGGAGAGTTGGAAGTGGGTGTGAGATCTGTTTGCAGCACTCCCTTTTCCCCCGGCGACTCCCTGGGTCAGTCCTTCCCGCTTCAGTCCTGGGAACTCTCCCTTTCTGTTCCTCTCAACTCTGTGAATCCTTTTCTCCGGGCCTCACTCTCAGCAGCCATTCTTGGGCGCGGCAGACCTCGTCAGTTTTTTAATCTAACTGGGGCCACTAGCCCTCTCTCTCCTGATGTCTTCAGTTCCCTCTTTATCGGACAGAATTTAGTTAGGTGTTATATCGGACCTTTGCAAACCTGCTCAGCTCCTTTTCTTCTCTGTCTCTTGGCTACTTTTATTTGGTTCCCCCCAAACCGGAGTTAAGTCCAACTTCCTGCCTGGTCTGTATCTATACCTGTGCACTTCTGCGTGCCTGGAGAAAACCAAAAAATTGTCAACAGTTTCCGGTATATTCAGTGCCGTGAACCCGAAGGAGCCCTTGATGCTGCAATCGGACTTTATTTCCCCGACCCAGTCACTCTTCTGCTCTCTCGGGTGTCCATTTCGTTAGACCTTTTCCCTCCCACATTCTTCCCTGACCCCTGATCGTGACTTTGCTTCACGTCACTGAGGAAACAGAAGAACTGGAGGAGAACTTCCACAGCCCCAGAGCCCCTGGTCTGCTGACCTCCTGGCTTCTGCTCTATCCTCTCATCTACTCAGAGATGAATTACCCCGTTCTCTCTCTGAGGCTGATTCTTCCGCCATGTACAAGATCCCACCTCTCTTACCTGTTCAAGTCCATCTTTCCAACAATGCTCACCTCTTTTGCCCAGGACTGTTTTTCCTCAAAGTGATATTACTTCGACTATCATATAAACGTGTTAATACTTCTCTTATCATTTTAAAACACTCTTAACTCTGCCACCACATCTCTTTGGTCTACTGGCAGCAGCGTCCTTCACAGAGTTGCCATGTGTGTTTTAGTTTTCCTTCTCTTATTTTATCTTATGCTTACTATCGTCAGACTTTCTCTTCCCTGACTTCACCAACTGTGCTCTTGAAACATGTCACCCATGACCTTCAAGTAGATAAATCCAACAGTCATTCCTCAACCTTCATCATGCCTGATCTGCCAGACACTTAATCACTGTGATCTTGAAACACTGGCTTCCTTCAGCTCCCAGGGAGCCAGGAACTCTTCTGCCCTCCTGTCTTCCTCCTACCTCACTGGAGCTCTTTCAGGTTATCGTCTGCTTATTTCTCTTCTTTTCTTTAATTTCTGAGTGCTGCAGTGTTCCAGGGGTTGGAATTTAGTTCTTTTCTCTGTCTATACTCACATCCTGGATATCGTGTAATGACTTCCAAATGCAACCTCTCTGTCCAGATCCAGACTCATAAATCTAACTCTGTAATTAATGACATTTCCATTTGGAGGTCTAAGAGGTATTTCAAACTAAATTTCCAAAATTGTGGACTCCTCACCTCTCTTTTTCCTTCCCAAACCTCTCTGTCATTCTCTTTCCTTTCCTTTCCTTTTTCTCTCCCTCCCTTCTTTCTGTTTTTCACATACTCCATCCAGTTGATGAGGCTCAAAACTAGCTAGCATCTGTCTACTTCTGCTGCTTACACTTCTACCACCAAACCCAGGGCACTTGTGTTTTCTCAGGAGCCTCGTAATAAGTCTCTTCTTTTTATCTTTGTCCATCTACCTTCTACCCCCAGCATGACAGAAAGAACATTTTGAAGTGTAAATTACAATGCTCTATTCCTTTGTATAAAATCCTGTAATGACTTCATTCTCATCCAGAGAAATAACAAAATATTTCCTATGGCCTGCAAGTCATGTGCTAGCTGACTCCATTTGTGATCCAGTGATCTGCTGTGTGTCCTCTGCTGTGCAGGTCACTTCCACCTCAAGGCTTTTGCTCTAGCTCTTCAGTCTGAGACATTCTTTTTCAAGGGACCTGGCTGCTATTTCCTCTTTTAAGTCTTTGTCCAAATCTTATTATCTCAGAGTCCTTCCTGGTAATTCCTCTTTAACACCGCAACCTACCCTAATCTCTAATTTTCCTCCATTTTAATTGAATAGTACTTACTATGCCCTAATAGGTTAGTTAGATGTATCTGATCTACATATTATGATTAGTTTTATTGTCTGTCTTCTGCTACTGGAATGTAAGATTCATAAAGTTCTGGAGCTCTGAATGTTTTGCTCACCGATATATCCCACATTCCTAGCTTGGCTGGCTACTATAAATGTCCCCTAAAGGCCCATATGCCAAAAGCTTGGCCTAAACCTGTGACACTCTTGGAAGGGTAGGAGGTGAAATCTTCAGGAGGTGGGGCACTGGGATGCCCTTAAAGCGACATGGAGACCCTGGCCCTTTCCTCTTTCTTTCTCTTTCTCTTCCTGGTTGCCATGAGGTGACAGGCTCATGCATCTGCCCCTGATGCATCTGCATCTGCTCATGCATCTGACATCTGCCCCTCCCATGATGTATTGTGTCACCCAAAGTACCAGGGCCAGCTTACTGAAACCTCTGAAATTAGCCCAAATAAGCCTTTTCTTTTCCTTTTATGTTTAGGCAGGATCTCAGTGTAGTCCAAACTGACCCCACACTCACAGTGAAGCGTAGGCTGGTTGCCTTAACCTCCTGCCTGCTGGGATTCAGGACATGCACCAGCAGCCTAAGCTCAAACCTTTTCCTTCGCTGCACTTCTCTCTCAGGCCTTCCGTCACAGTAACAAAAGACTAACAAACATGGCATACCGTAGTGCTCAATAAATATCTGTTGAATTGATGACTGCATAAGGGAAGGAAGAAGCAAAGAAAAAAATGAGTTAAATAGGTCTCTCTGAGCTATTTACTTGAAAGCACTTTTGCTGAGACTTCAAAAGGAACCTTTTTCCCCAAAGCGCTTTGCCTGACACCAGAACCTCCATTACTAAGACTCTCTGGTTTCCCAATTAGAACAGATTCCAAGTGGCTGAGAAATTCTTCCCCATATTGTCCTGGAACAAGGTGTTACCAGGCCTCTGCATCGACTAAAGATTATTATACACACTCTGGGGATGTTATAATAAGAGCTTTTTGAAAGATGGAAGGAGGTGAGTGGCCTCATTTTAGGGTCTGATATAAAATGAGAACTCCATGCAAGTTCATCCAAAAGCCAGGCCAAGTTTTGTGTGAGCCTGGCTGCCGCCACAAAGCAAACCCAAGCTGATAAGTCACTTCAAATGGAAACTATGCAAAATTCAGTGGCTTCATGTGGTTTCAACCCCAAACCAGGTGGAACCTGAGGCTTTGGCAAAAGTTTCCTTTAAATTCTTAAGTGGGGAATGTAACCAAGGGGGACATGCTGGAAAAAAAACAAAGTGAAATACAACCCTTACTTTTTAAACAGTTTTTGGAACCACAAACTTAAATCATTGCAGTTTAAACGTCATTTCTCTTAGGGTTGAAACAAGTACAATGATTGCTTTGAAAAATTTCCCACAATACTGCACCGGTTTTGTTATCCTATATTAGAATCTCAGGGGTGCTTAATACGCACGTGGAGATCAAATTATTATTTCCACCTGGTAGGTTGTGTAATCAGAGAACAAAGATGAAAAGGTGATTTGCCGAAGGTCAACCAGAAGAATGAACCGACAGAGCTGACAACTCATTCACAGCAGACTTCCTTGTCCTAAAAGACTGCTGCTTTTCATTGAAAGAAAACAGAAATATAGCTAAAAAGGAGCAAAAAAGAATTTTAAGAATGCTGTGGATTAAATGACTATTAAAAAACTGTGTTACTGATAATAACAATGTTGTCTGAACTCTCAGTCACCCTGGAATAGGTAGTTAAGTGATGTGTGTGTGTGCGCGCGCGCGCGTGTGTGTGTGTGTGTGTGTGTGTGTATGGAATACCTCTGAATTTGAGGAAATCTTTAAGTAATAAAAGATACCCTGACTATAAGAGATTTGCCCATTTTCCATTTTCATAACACACTTTCACAAACACTACATTCTTCCAGATACTTAGACGAAACCTCTTAGTCAGATGTGATATTAAGGTTTTAGAAGGCAGGTATGGAGGTACACACTTGTAATCCCACAAATCTGGGGGACCGAGGCAGGAAGACCGCATGCTTGAGCCCAGCCTGGGCAATGTAGCAAGAGCCTGTCTCAAAATAAAAAAATGGAAAAGGGCTAAGGACACAGCTCAGTGCAAATGCCCTGAGTTCAATTCTCAGTACTGAAAAAAACAACAACAAAAAAATTTCTTTTACAGAGGGAAAGCTTGGGCCAGGGATTTAACTCAGTGGTGCTGCTGCCTGCCTCATAAGCGCAAGGTCCTGAGTTCAATCCCTGGTAAAATTAAAAAAATAAATAAATAAATAAAGAGAAACCTTTAACATGAAAATGCCGGACTTCTTTCCTTCCCAACCTCTTCCATTTATAGCAGTCTGGCTATAATTCTTCTTTTTGTAAATTGACTTTTTGATCATAGGAAAATAGCCAGATAGATTTTCAAAAGGCCAATTCAATTTAAATGAAAAGCCACCACAGTCCTTCAGAGGACTAAAGTAAATGACTCCATGGTCTGGAAGTTTATAATCCTGTTATACGCGTAGAGGCGGAGATCCCTAAAGCTGGATGCCACATTTGCCAATCTTACAGGGTAAATGTTAAAACCAGCCCTTACTCCATTTTACTTGTCATTCCTGTCCTATAGTAACTGCAATCATGTAATCTTTGCTTTTGTTTCAATTTTACAGCTGTAAAGAATGTATGCAAGCTTTGCATAGAAGCATTTCCACACTTGAACTGATCTCTAGGTTATTCAGTTATTTAATATATTTCTCTGTTGCTTAAAAAGGCACGTTGTGAGAGACTGCTTGGGCCTGCACAAGATGGCTGCCCTCAACCTTAGCCTTTGCCTCGGTGGAAAAATCCCACTAGACTACGTACGTGACTTTTGGCAGGTCTAGCCCCTGGGCAAACAGGAAATCTTACAGAAAAAATAGCCCTTTGTGCTAACCACAGGGTCACGGGATCTGGAGCAGGAAGCAGGTGGTATTTCCCTGTCCTACTTGCCCCTAGGGATTGTGAAGTTAAAGATTGCATAGGGTTAATTGTTGATGTACGCCTTCCCACTTACCCCTCCCCACATTTGGTAAAATACTGATTGCTGTATGCTGATAAATGCTTTGTCCCTTTATGGTTAAATGCTTGAGTGACTCATGTGATTGGTAGAAGATTTGCTTGAACTGTCCAATAAGCTTGCTGAACCTTCCCCCTGGGATAACAGTATATAATCGTTTTGCTGAGCCAATAAAG
>NW_022900917.1:41410408-41413165 GCF_012274545.1 Fukomys damarensis
TACCCCTCCCCACATTTGGTAAAATACTGATTGCTGTATGCTGATAAATGCTTTGTCCCTTTATGGTTAAATGCTTGAGTGACTCATGTGATTGGTAGAAGATTTGCTTGAACTGTCCAATAAGCTTGCTGAACCTTCCCCCTGGGATAACAGTATATAATCGTTTTGCTGAGCCAATAAAGCGCCTTTGATCAGAAACCAGACTTGGGCCGTGTACTCTAACTTCTTAAAGATTTCCTTCACAGACATTCAAGATCGGATCGGCCTCTGATGACCCACGAATAAGAGGCGGCTCTCACTTCCTATTCCCCGCGGGACGGGGTCCCCCCAGAGAGCCGCAGCATGTCACAGAAGAACTTAAGATATTTATTTCAACATTTCTTCTAAAGGCAGACAGTCTAACTGCATCGTCGGAACAGCAGATGCCCTTCATTTACGAATGGTGGACTTCATGTTAGGCACCGGGACTGCAGAGGTGAATGGGGCCCTGCCACTGCCTTGAAGGGTCTCACTACTTCGTGGAGAGAAAAAAAGGAAGAAAGAAAGTTTGAAGTCAAATGTGGCAGTTGTGACCACAGTCATGAAGGAGTAACTGGCGTCAGCCCAATTCTCAAAACACTGGACAAAGGACTACGTGAAACCACGGCCTGGGACCATGGCAGGGTGTGACCCCCCGAGGGAAGGGACACAAGTACACGCATCCCACTGGAGGTACTTACTGGCCCGACACAGAGAGGGGAGCTGAGTGGAGATGAGTGAGGTGAGGGCGCCGTTGGGGTGGCACTGCGGAAGGTGTCAGCCAGAGTAGGAGAGGAGGGAGCCTCGAGTAGGAGTGCAGGAATCTGTAGGGCCCCCCTCACGGCCTCGGCTGAATCCTAAGCTACAGATGTGTAGAGTGAGACTCCACAACTTCAGTGAAAGGACAAGTATGAGACGATCATCTGTTGAACAACTTAATTGCACATGGCAGGGAGACACTCAAGTTCTGGCCAGTCGGAGGGAGCTCCTGGAATACAAGCGAGGAACTCATGAGCACCCACGGGTAGGGATCGAGCAAGGCCAAGCCTCAGGAGCAGGGCACAAGCATGGATTGTTGAAAGCTGTCCTAACTACTCAAAAACAAGCTTGACACAAGCTAGCTGATGCTCCCTCGCATTGACTGCTTCACCAGATCAAAACCCAACATTCTTTAATTAAAAGAAGGAAACAAACCTAGGTACTCAATACTATAATAGTAACAAAATCCACAGTCAAACACTACTGATGCGTGAAAAAGCGAAGAAATGTGACCTGAGCCCAGGAGAAAAATTTGTAAATAAAAAGGAGACTCAGAAATGAAACAGAAGATGGAATTGGCAGATGAGGATTCTCAAATTGCTATTATAAATATGTACAGGGAGAACCACGCCTGCTCCCGAACCAGCAGCCATCGCTCAAGCGCCGGGAGATAGGCCAGGCCCCGATCCACCGCGGGAAGGAGAACCACGCCTGCTCCTGACCCAAAAATCATCGCTCAAGTGCCAGGAAGGTAGCCGCCCGGGTGACCCTGAACACCCATAATCCCCCCCAACCCCCTGCACTCTCAGATCTCCTGACTGTGCAAGGCTTTGGACCCACTCTGCAAAGACAGAGGTGGTCATCAAGGGTATTTTTCTGAGTTCCCAACTTTGAACATCTTTAAAGAAAGGGTGTCGGAAACCTGTAATAGAACGTTGCGGAGTTCAACCATTCAGAAGGATGGGGAACTCAATCTGGGCCTTGCAGCCTGAGGTCAGTCAGCGTCATGGGGTTCAGCAATCAGCTAACTGAGATCAGGGGTCTTGCATCCTCTCTCTGTCTGAGCCATTAAATGGTAAATATACTATATTGAAAAGTTTGTTCACTGCAGACATGTTCTGGAGTGCTTCTTGATTTCAATTTAATTCAAATGATTTAAGGGTGATAGACTAGTGACTACCACAGGTGGTCAGTGTCCAAGTTGTGCTTGATCTCAATGTGTTGCTGATTGTATCAGTTGGGGTAAAGCATTGCCGTTGATTTGATGAGCTGTTTTCTCTGATGTTATGAAGATGAGAATGTCTGTGGGTCGTTAGAGATCCAGAAGCTAGGGTGCAACTATATCAGGAAGATTTGGGTGATAATCCAGAGATTAAACCAAGGACAGTCTGACAACAAAAATTAAAATGAGATACAGACTTCCAGTTCACCAATGGCAAACAGTAGGGCAAATGAGGATGAAAAGGCCGATAGTGAACCACCAGGACACCCTGAACTCAAAGCACAGGAAGTAACAAAACAGATCAATCAGGCTCTAGAAAAATTCAAAACAGAAATAATTTCCCAGATAACCACAGAGATAGTGAGCAAAATGGAAGTCGTGATTCGAGACTCTAGAGCAGAAACTGACAAAAAAATAGATGAGCTCAGGACCATGATAGAAGCCATGAAGGCCCAGCACAAGAAAGAAATGGAAAAAATAAGCACCCAACATAGGAAAGAAATGGAATCCATAAAACAGATTCAAACAGAGATCCAGGAAATTAAACACTCTATTGAAAGTGTACACAGCAGAATAAAAGAATGCGAAGATAGGTTATAGAAGATAAGATTGCAGTCAGTGACCATGAAAAGAGAGGTCTCTTAAAAACAGTAAGAGATCATGAGAAATCGATCCAACAACTCCTAGATGATGCAAAGAAGAATAACATAAGACTGATAGGAATCCATGAAGTAGCAGGAGAAAATACAAATGACTTA
>NW_022900917.1:41413816-41428129 GCF_012274545.1 Fukomys damarensis
CAGACAAAGTAAATTTCAAACCAAAACTGAATCTGGTACTATTGATGTAGGACAGTACTGTATCATACCTCAATGAATGTAAAATATTTAGTACCTGCTTTATGATACATAGTAGGGACCGTGCTTTATCAGAGCTACAGTTAATATTACTCTAGAATGTTCTCTATCCAGATGATGATTACGAGGCTAATAGAAAAAATGGTGCCAGGTACCACAACAGCAACAGAACTTTGCTGTTGTCTGGATATTATTCTTTTCTTTGTTTTTGTTTTTTTTAATGGAATGTGCTGAATGTCTATAATTATGTTCAGATGACTGCAGAACCTGGAAAAGCTGTTGCTGCTATCGATGCATAACATACTATTATTAGTCTTTATACACACGCACACACACACACACTCACACACACACACACATATATAAATTGAATTTTGGGAAACTTTAATGGTGCTGCCAACTTTGGAAAAAGTCATCCCAATTTACTGTGTTGACTTGGCATTGTTCAGAAATGCACAACCATATTGGTCTAGAAATATTAATTTATTTTTATTTTTATTTTTTTCCATGTGTACAGGGGTAACACATCGTACTAAATATGTAAGGTCATATCTACGTGGGTTTGATTACAGAAACTAATAAAGTATTCTCTAAATAATGAAAAAAAGAATAAGATAAGACTATAAGAGCGAGAAGCAATTTAAATATGTTCAGGGACCATTTTCATCTCCAGAATTAAGGATTATTTTGATGTTACATCATTGCCTTTTCTCTTTTACTTTCTTTTTTAGTTTTATTTTAGGATTCCTTATTTTTAATGTTCATACAGAGATTTCTTTAACTGAAATACCAAATAGTTTCTTTGGTGTGAAAAACTACAATAGTACACAGGATCCTAATGAGATAATTAATAATGTGAAATAGGAAGTAAAGGGCTAAAGATGTAGGGAAAGTGGGAAGGGTGGGGGAAAGGTAATAAGGGAGAGGAAAAAAATATGAGAAACTGAAAAAATGGAAATAAAGTGTTTTTAAATGGGGAGGGGAGGAGGGGGTGAAGGGAGGGCAGGGACAAGGGGAAAAATGAGAATCAAGACCTATTATGTAAAGGTACAGAATCCCAGTGATGAATGTAATTGTATTGTATACCTAGATTGTACCAATAACCTCAATAAAAAGAAAAAAATATATGTTCAGGGATTTTCAGGAAAGTATGAACATAATGGAGAGATAAGTAGAAAATAGTCAAAAGAACCACAGAGAGTTTCAATTAGCAATAATCGCGCCTCAGATAAACCTCATTGGCTATGATACTGCCGCTGTGCAAAGCTCACAGAGAGTTTCTAGAGCCAAAAAGTACAGTATGTGAAATCTGAATCGTGTCTCAGTGACAGTGGCGTACGAGGGAGGAGCTCGGTAGGTGCGGTCGCACCCAGCCTGTCTGAAGATCTGAATCTGGGCCCACTGAATCCTAGGAGCGTCCATCAAAGGGCCTTTCACCGGATTTCAGTGGCTGTTCATTTTGTTTGTTAGAATCATGGCTAGATGGGGGAGGTTAACTAAAGTTAAACAAATTTAAAAATCAGAAAGTAAAAAATCAAAAACTGGTTTTTAAAAAGCTGCTAATATATTCCCGAAATAGCTTCACATTCATCATGCCACTGGACTCCTTCCACAGTTGGTACATGTGTGCAGAAGTGCGCTCTAAGTGTGTAAAGGGGAGGTACTGCTGTTTGGGCACATATGCGTATGTTCTCCACCTCCAGCGCCAGGTTGCACAAGGTGGGGCTGTGCCTGACTGGCTCCTCCAGAGCTATTGGAACATTGACTCTGTTTAAATTTTGGAATTATGAGGCAGACCGGCATTATCTACTTTGTGCATTACTGGTTCTTTACATTTTCACATGTAATAATAATAGTTATCAAGCATAAAGCATTTCACTAAGTATTAGGCATTGTCTGAGCCTTTACTGCATTCATTTGAAATCATCTTCACCTTGGAAGAGTGAGGACATTATTATTGGCTACCATCTCCCAGATGAGAGCACTAAGGCACACAGAAATGAAGTCATGTGTAGAAAATGGCACAGCAGGGACTCAGACCTAAGCAGTCTGGCTCCTAAATCCTTTTGCAAACACCTATGCTATGCCTCTTTCACTATAAGTTAGGGAGAAAAAAAAGACAGATTTTCCATTGAGGAACACAAGATCACCTTTGCAGGTGATAACTCTTGCACTCTTCCCAAAATCTCCCTAAGGTAGGAAAGGCTGTTTCTTTACATCACTGTAACAAACTTTATTGTGTGTATTTTCATACATTCACAAAAGCCTATCACTCAGTCTAGTCATAATCAGGAAGAGGTCCTGCTGCCTACATGAGTCAAGGAGCACAAAAACCCCATGTTTTGATAGAATTATTGCCTGTCACCTCTAAGGGTTAGTCATCACTAGAACAGTTGTTCACACATGTACACACAAGCCGTGCAAACTCTGTCTTCATATTTCCACAACCAGAGAGAAAGTTCTTTAAAATAAATGCACTTCCAGGTGAGAAATGTAAACTACATTCTTCTTTTTACCCAGAAGGGACATTACATCACTTACAAATACTAGGCTGATAATACCGTACCTGACACATTTGAAGGAAGTTCCTCTATAAATCAATGCTTGGGGTGGAAAGAAAAAGCAACAAGAAAATGGAGTATTTTCCTGGGAGAGAGGCATTCTTGTGACAGGCACTGACAGTGAGAAGTCTGTCAGTTTTAGTCTCCGGCCTCTGCTAGGGGATTCAGGTGATGGCAGTTTCTCAACCAGGTTAGTGAATGACAAGGGCCAATCAACTACAGAAAGAAGAAACATGTCCTCTGGGAGTTAGTCTTCCACCTCCTTTTTTCTAATTGCAAAAGTGATCTGGAGTCAACATTTAGTTGAATTCCAACAAAGAAGCGTACAATACACATTAAGTATTTCATTTCTAACATAAGCATATATGCTAGTAGAGATTATTTCTTTTATTTCATAGTGACTTAATTTTATTAATGCATTCAATGCAGTTATAATCCTAGCACTTCTATAGTGTCACTTCTTTGCAAAACATTTTTAAATTTTTTTCCAACCATTAAAAAAAAATACACATTGGGATTAGTTTACTGGCAGTGAGAGACATTAAACTAAAAGAATAATTAAGGAGAAATAAGGTGCTGGGAACAACACAGTATTCTGGGAACTAATGGTTACCACACAATACCTCAGCCTTTTAATATTACAATAACAATGGGTTAAGTTTGAGCAGCTTTCTATGCTGCTTCCCCCTAAAGTGCTTTCACGTTCTTTATCTTAGATTTACAACAACAGCCCAGTGAAGGAAATGGGCCCAGTGCTTTCTACTAGAAAGTTACAGAGTAAATAAAGTGCCTAAAATCAGAATCCCAGTCTCGATTCTCAGCAGTGTTATTTTGGAGAACAGGCTCTTGTGACTCAGTCTGTGACGCACGCTTGTCATCAGGAGGAAGACTCAAAAATATCCATAACTCTTGCAGCAAGGCACTGACCCAATGCCGCTGGGCCGTGTCTTGTGGCTCACGCACTGCGGACACCATCATACTTGTGCTTCTGACTGGACCTGACTCCCATGAATTTCTAGGCTGTAAATGGACTTAATATGGAATATCCATATTTTACGTGATAAATAAAAGCTTTTAAATATAGAAAATATATCAAATCACTTTTGTATAAAAATGTAAGAGGAAATAATTTTAAAATTAATTTTGTGGTGAATCCCATCGTAATAAGCCATAGCTAACTTACTTGCTTTGTAAATAATAGCTTTGCTTAGGATAACACCCGTGGTTTAGATGTTGCTGCACACAGTCAATAGGTAATGGATTTAGATGTCTTTAAAGGCTACCAAAAGTAAGTAGAAAAGAAACTTGAATATTATCTTGAAAACTGGGGAACTTCTTATAGTGCTGACACTTTGGAAATATTTTCATTACTTTAAAAATAATTACCCTCTCTCAAAGACCTTAGGACCAAAATTACTTAATCATTTAAAAAATAAGGGCAACTCTAGGCATGGTACCCCACATTTCTAAAGTCTCAATACTTGGGGGGCTGAGGCAGGACGATTGCCAAGAGTTTAAGACCAGCCTGAACTACATAGTAAGACCCTGTCTCAAAAAGCCAAAAACAAAAACACACACAAAAAAGCATACACACATATACATATATATACCACATATAGTGGTACATGCCTGTAATCCCAGCACTCCGGAAGCTGAGGAGGAGGAGGAGGAGGATTGCAAGTCTCAGCACCTGGCTCACAGTAAAAAGTTTTTTAAAGGGTCAGGGACACACACACACACACACACACACACACATATAAAGGCTGAGGGTTCAATTCTCGATACCACAAAAAAGTACCAAAAATCATTAGTTTACATTAGAATCTGCCAAAAAAGGACTCCCTCCTTCAAAATGGTTCTTTATATTTTGGTAGCCACATTCAAAAGTTTTTAAGTAGATTTGTCCCATATATATCACAACATCCATATCCCCTACATTATGATACCAACTTTACTAATAATTTGACAGCAAAATCATAATACAATATGAATTGCCAATGTATTGTAATTTGCTTCTTTACATTTTCATATCATTTAAACAAAGTTTACTGACCCTAAATATATACATATACCCAAAGACTAGTGATTTAACAAAAAGGAACATTTTCTAAAAATTCTCCAGGCTTCAGATGCCAATGCAAAAAAATCCTGCACAATCCTACTGTTATACTTACATAGAATAAAAAACAGCCTCATCCAACGTCTCATTTCTTTCAAGCTCTATTAATGCAATAACAACAGAATCTTAATAACAGGATTTGACCTTTCCACCTACTTATTTCAGAGATGGCTTCTTCGAAAGTCTAACCTTCATTTACAATTATGATGCACTCTGGCGAAATCTAGGCAGATAAATGAGGTCGAATTAGGCTACCACTGAGAAAAGGAACTTAAAATTGAGAGTATTTGCCACAGAAACTATAAACTCAAAATCAACACAGATCAAATGCCTCTTCTGTAAGCAGAATTAATCAACCCTATTAATGCTAACATAACACAAGGTAGCATTTCTGTGCAGGAAGTGACTTCCTGAAACTTTCTACTCAGGAATACATTCTGTCTGAACAGAATGCCATTCAAAAGTATCCTACCAAAACAAGCCCCAATTTAAAACACCTGGCCTGGTTCCAGATTGTGTAATTGCATTGTTTGTTTAAAGTAAATATGTTGCAAAAATCTGGACATCTTTTCTATCCTAAACGGTGACCTTAAACAACAGCTGGGCATTCCCACACTGGCTAGGATGACTCTGCAGGTTGGAGGGTGGGGCCTTGTGTATGGGGCCTGGCTTCATACAAGTAGGGGCTCTTTAGCCTGAGAAACATCACAGCAAAGTAATCGCTCAGAACAACTTGTGATATGAGCACAGAGCAAGACTATTGTTGTGTGACCTCAATTCATTTCAGTGATTGTCCCAGTAAAGAACGACATCATCCCATTCTATTTTCTTGACAGTCACTTGTGAACATCCTCCAGCCCCCTTCCTCATCATAATTAAACCACCCGCCCATAGCTATTTTCCTCCCAACTTCCAGCTCCAATGTATCATCCTGGCAAGAGCAAAGGGTTGCGTCTGGTCAGTCAACATTTGTGCAGGTTGCTTCCTCCCAGTATCAAAAAAGAGCATTCTAGTAGTCAAAGCATACAGAGAGGGCCCTCTGCAGGGACAGATCTTGGTCGGATGAGAAATGAGAGGGCTCAGCTGAAGATGGCACAGTCTGATGTGCCCAACACTCCTCCTCCCATTGGCCTTTGGTAGCTTCTTTAAACACAAACTCACTGGACTGGGGGTGTAGTGGCACAGCTCTTGCTTAACATGCATAAAGCCCTGGGTTCGATCCCCAGCAACGCAGAAACATTAAACAAAAATACCCCCACAAACTCACTGGCTTTGAGGACATACTATCCAAACAGACCCACTCAACTATGTACATACACATGCGAGAACGTGTGTGCTTTTGCATTCTGGACTTGGTGTATTGCTTAGATTTGTATTGAAGACACACACCAGAGCCTTTTAGTCTCAAAGGACAAAAGAAGGATGGAAAGAAGATACTAGTTTTAAAACTGGCACTGGAGACAGGTGTGTGTGTTTATGCACAGCTGCAATCCCAGCAATTGGGAGGCTGAGGAAGGAGGATTGTGTATTCAAGGATGGCCTGAGCTACAAAATGAGACCCCGTCTCAAAAATACAAATTCCAAAGCAAACAAAGAACAAAAATTGGCTCTGGAATCCAGCCAAATAGAACGGTTATCTGAAGGAGGGTAATGGAGTTTTGGAGTGTTATCTCTTGCAGAGAAAAGACAAACACAACTTACACACTCCTCACCCATGTAACAGAATATGATGTGCAAATTTAAAAGAACTATGAAGACAATGCGGAAACCAGACACTGTGCTATATGGGAGGAGAAAAAAGAATAAAACTCCATAGTCTCCATGCTCCCAATTACGTTAAATGTAAAATTACCCCTTTGGGAGTTAGGGTGCAGCCGTAGAACACTTGCTTAGTCAGCATGCAGAATGCCATGGGTTTGATCCTCAATACCGCAAAAGTTTTTAAAATTTAAACAATACAGTTACTGCCATTGTAGGTCAGAATTTGTCTAAAGCAAAATTCTATTATTCCACCTAGGGAATAGACACACAGAAATATTGATTGGGTTCAGTTCTGTGTGTTCTTTTTTTGTGGTGGGGAGGGTTGAAATTTGTCTTTGGACATTCCAGGCTGTCCTTGAAATACTATGGTCCTCTTGCCTCAGCCTCCAGAGTACTGGGATTACAGGCATACTCCAAAATGCACTCTGTGTGTGTGTGTGTGTGTGTGTGTGTGTGTGTAACTCTATAAACTTATGTGTGGCAGATATTTCATTGTTTGACAATGAATATATACTTTCCAGTGGCATTAATATTCAGATGCTTTCTTGAATGAGAAATGTTTAAACCTAAGTAAGGGTGAATGTAACAGAAAGCTTTTCTTTAAATGCTTTTTAGGTACTAAGATGAGTAATTTTAGCAGTTTTTAGGGTCCATATCTCACATTGATTCCTTGAAAAGATATAATTTACTATTATAGTTGAAGAATAATTTTGAAGTCACATTTAAATTAATGTATTGTGGGCCGGGGATTTAGCGCAGCAGTTCTGCCTCCTGTCTCGCAAGTGCAAAGACCCAAATTGAATCCCCGGTACAAAAAAAATTTAAGGTATTGAATATTATTTAAAGAAAATATTGAAAAATAAAGCTTCTGGTAAGCACTGTTAAGGAATGCTTATAATGACAAAATTTTCAAACCCAAATAGGCATCAGCAAGGCTAGGCAAGGTCTGGAGTTCCTCCACCCGCACTGTTACATAAGTACCGCGCGCGCTAACCGATTGCGCCACTGGAGCTCCGGGTCTTCATTTCCTTACAATCAAGTTCTAAGTTATCCTGTGTGCACCAAACCTTGTCAGACACTGTGATATTAGAGCTCAGGAGGTACTTTAATGGTCATTCACATTTTGGCAGATATATTTGAAGCTGAAAACCAGGCTCTGTAAAAATACCAATCAATCTGTTCTATAGGCTTGAATGCTTTTGATGAGATTCCTAAAAATCCCTCCAAAATGGTGAGACAGAATTGTGCTTTTGGTGTTTTATTATGTATGACTACAATCTATCTTTCCCTGGAACAAGAGTCTTCTTGCAATCCAACAGACAGAAGATGCTAGATACTTGCTTACAGTATTTCCTTGTTCTGATTCTGGGTTTGTGTATTTTGGAGTTGACTTCAAAGAGCTGTAGGTAAGCAGTTGTTTTTGTTTTATGAGACAGGGTCTCACTATGTAGCCCAGGCTGGCTCGAACTCACAGTGCTCCTCTGCCTCAGCTTCCTGAGTGCTGGGATTACAGACGTGCGCCATCAGTTCTTAAAGCTGGAAAAATTCTGAAGTGAAAGAGCACTATACCCAAACAACACAAGCAGAGGTGATGAAAAAGGCACAGTGCAACATTCTGACCACGTGGCTCTGTAAAGTGGTCCTTATTTTATAAGCCTGACTATCCACACACACTGAAAGGACTTGTCTCTTTCTACAAAAATTTACTGGATGCAAAGACTGGACCTGTGAATACAGGTGTGACCGTGGGCAGTGGCTTAGCAGCTTATCTAATTCCACTCAAACTGTGGCTTTGGATGGGAAGGGAAAGAGGACTCTGAAGCCGGCAGCCAGTCAGACATTAAACTTGAATTTTCCAGCCCAAAGATGGAAAAAACAGACTGGAGCCAGTGCTCACAGGGAGCTCACAGATTTTAAAGAAATAAAAGTGTCCCGTATGTTAAATTTGACAAGTGACTCTGATCCAGCATTAGAGAAAACATTTACTTCTGTTTCCTCATAATAAGAATATGCTGAAAAATGAAAAAGATATGATGTGTAAAGAGGTGAAATTTCCCACGAATGAGAGAAAAGTATAAAATGAAAGATTACTGGCCACATAACAAACAACACGGCACTCCAGAAAAATGAGCTTCTCATCACACAAGCGTGTGTGCACACACATATACACATGCATGAAGGCAGATGCTTGTAGAAGTTGGATCTTCAGAGATCTCTTGGGAAGTAAAGCCAGGCCTCCAGATTTGAGTTCTTCCAGCTTTTCTGTAGTTAGCAAAGTCCAACCTCTTTCCCACAAGAAAAGCTGATGCAATGGGCTAGAGATTCACAGAGAACTATCTGGCAAGCTAACTCAAGAAGATAAAGAATTTGAGTGAAGTCACATTTCCATTCACTGAACTTATTCATAGATATAGACATGGATATAGAGTTTGGAATATTTTCTTCTTCTGTCTGGGGTCTTGAAGTAAGAAGGCCTCCTTTTCGACCTGTAACCCCTGACTGTCGATTCGGCTTCGGATAACACGCTCCACACAGTTTTGCAATCAGTTCCTCCTGCAGCCAAGGATCTGAGAGCCAGAGGAAACCCACTAATGCTGAAGCCTCCACGTCAGACACTCACCCCAGGCCAGACACCTCCAGTCACTGCCCCTCCTCCCTTGGCATTTGCAGAATGCAGACAAAATGTCTAATCCCTCAAAAGACAAACCTGAAATTCAGGCCAGATGTAAAGATTTTGTTTTGTTTTTGTTTTCTGTGTGAGAGTCATGAACATTTTGGTGATTAGAGGACTGGTTTCGAGCAAACCTGGGCCAACACCAGGTTTGGAAGGAAAATCAAGCAAAGGACCACGATGTTAAAGAGTAAGCAATTTGAAACCAAAAGAACTCAACAGCTTTCACTGCATTGTTTTGGTTGGGGTATAGCTGACATTTGAGAAAAGGCTTTTGGAGTGTAAACTCATACAAAAATCTAACACCTGAGAATGTTTTTGCAACCCAGGCTGTATTACCGAGGTGGGTAAGTCCCACCACAGTCTCTCTCAGTGCCAGTGAAGTGTGTATCTGTGCCAAGAAGCCATGAAGACAAGCTGTGAGCCAGGCACGTGGCTGCCAGTGCTTGCTCTCTGAGACTGAGAGGTACAACTACAGGTGCCCAGTGGGACTGGCTGCCCCTCACTCCCCTCCAGCCGCCATTTCCAAGCAGTTGTTCTGACATTCCGGAGTAATGACGTCATGACATAGTCTGCCACACTTAAGGCCTGCTTTTGTAGCTCTCTCAGCCAAGAAGACTGAGAATGTTACAGGAAGGTGTAGGGCCCCAGACTCCCTCAGTTTTTGCTAGTTCTGGCTATTCTCCACTTGTGAAATGTCCCCCGCTTCTAGTGACAGTGCTTAGGTGACCTTGGTGTAATTAGTTAAGAGATAAAAGTTCGTTCAATAAGAATACCTCGGACAATTTTCGGCAATTATTCTGCCTTGAAGAACCTGCATGTTATCTGCCAAATCCCTTCCTCAGCAGGGGGTGGGTGGCCCTCAACACCTACAAGGGACAGGAACAAAAGTGCCATCAGCTGCATCTTGTCAACAATACCTGTTGTCTTTTCTTTCATATGTTGCCCTTCCATGGCTTGAAATGGAGAATATCAGGAATAATATTCATCAAATTTTATCAGAACCAATTTTCTGATGCTCACTCCTTAGTCTGTGAAGCACCGTGGGAGATTCAGTCCTTTTGTAGAAATTTCCATTTTTACCTCCTCTTCCTTAAGGGGAAGATTTTTCATTAGAATCGTTTTGTACTATTCTTTGCCTAGATTTCATAGAACGGATGAAGAAGTTTCTTTTCTAAAGTTTATAAAGTGTTCCAAGTTCAAAGGTTGAGGGACATCTAATTTCAGGTTGTGGGAATCTATTTTAAAAGAAAATGTGTTGAAGTATAAAGTTTTATAAATTTATAAAATGTTTTTAAGTTGCTGCAAGCTATTATTGGGTGAATAGCAAGGAAAACATTTACGAGTGGCTAAATTTGTTTATATTCTGAATTTATGACAGCTAAAATATGTGACTAAAACAAGTTAGACAGTTTAAGAGGAAACAACCATTTTAATGCATCAAGCTTTGGATGAATCTTACCATTACAAATAACACATTTTAGCATATAATATATATGTATATGAAGAGAGCTGGCTATGGTATCACACGCCTATAATCCCAGCACTCTAGGAGGTTGAGGCAGGAGTATCTCTAGTTCAAGCCCCGCCTGCGCAACTTAGTGAGATCCTGTTTTAAAATTAAAACAATAAAAAGGGGTAGGGATATAGCTCAGTGTAAAGGCCCTGGGTTCAACCTCCAGTACTGCACCCCCCCACACACACAGAAAGAATTTAATATTATATACAATAGGAAAGAGACAGAATCTATTTAATAATTCAAAATTGTTTGTCTTGGTGTTTAAATGTTTTTTCTCTTGCCCATGTGAATAGAAATGTTTAATAAATCATTTCATTTGGCCTTTCTTACCTTCCCGGGGCTGAGTGCAGTTGTATGTTGGTATAGCTGGTGGGGGAGATGGGAAGACACTACCAGAAGTCACAGGTGCAGCTTGTTGCCTTCCAGCTCCTGGCAGCTCCTGCTGGGAACTGGCTTTGGTGACTCGGGTTAAAAGTGAGCAGATCCAGGTCCTTCCCTCTCCCTGGAAGTGCTGCTCCTACAGCACTGAGATGCGGTGGCGGGCCTCCCCAGAGCAGGCCTTTTCTCCCAGGCCACCCTTGTCCTGTCTCTTTGCACTGTGACAGCAGCTGAACTCCCTCCCTGCCAATTTATGCTGCCCTCTGGGGTCTGGCGCCTCTTTCCCAGGAGACCGTTAGAACACCCCCTTCCTGGGAACTGGTGAGTTCTAGAACTTTCACATCCTATCCCAAGTCCCTGAAAATATCCTGAATTATTATAAGCAGCATGCAGATGCTTATTTTTATATGTCTTGAGAGGACATATAAATGCTTATGTCACCCTGGGATTGCCTGAGGTTAAAATTAACTTCTGACATCTGAGCTGGCGATGTAGCTGCATTTAGCATGTGTAAAGCCTTGGGCTCAATCCCCAGCACAAAAGAAAAATCTGAATGTAATGCCCAAAGATCTGGCTGTGGTCATGCTGGCACAGTTTAATGTCCAAACGATACCGACCACTATTCTGAGACTATTCTGAACCTGTTTTTCAGAGCAGCAGATTTTGGAATTAAATGCCTGAGTTACAGGTTACAACATTCAATGGCTGTGTGACCTTGAGGAAGTTATTTAATTTCTCTATGCCTTAGTATCTTCCTCTGAAAAATGGGGATTAAAAATAGTATCCACTACAGGGTTAATAGGTTACATGAGAACATCTATATGAAAAACTTTGAAGAGCTCCTGGCACAAAATAAGTGTTCAATAAACATCGGCAAATATTACTTGAGTTGATTTATTTTAAAATTCAGTAATAAAGACACAACTTCTCTTGTGTATTTGCAGTGATAAGACATTTTAGGTCGTGGTGGTGTGTGGCTCAGTGGCAGAATACGTGCCTAGCATGCATAAGACCTTGGGTTCCATCCCCAGCACTGGGGGAACAAATTGCAGAATGAGACTACATGGTATTTTGTTTTGTTCCAAAATGGAGACTTTGGTTTCTCAGCTCTACAAATAATACCGCATAGTTGAATCGTGTACTAATTTCATCGTTGTAGGCTACTGGAGCAAGCCTAACCTGATTGTCATGTGTGTGCATCCGAGTGTCGAACACGTCCTTCTGTGTTGTGCGCAGGTTTGCTTAGTCGTCAGTACTGAGAAAAGTGACAGGACGGCAAACCATCAGTTCTCAGTCCCACAGCCCGGACCCCGGAAGCTCACTGGCGGCTCCTTTCTCACGCGGGCCAACTCTGTCCGTCCGGGTTTGTCAGACAGGCACCGTACAATACGCCTTTCATTTTGCTAATTTCATTGTTGATTTTCTGGTTAAAATGATTTCTTTCTTTCTTCTTGCAGTACTAAGGATTGAACCCAGGGCCTTGTCACTGAGCTAAATTCCCAGGCTTTTTTTTTTTTCTTTTGAATTTTGAAACAGGGTCTTGCGAAGTTTCCCAGGCTGGGCAATCAATCCACCTGCCATAGCCTCCTAGGATGCTGGGGTTACAGGCATGCGCCACCATAGCTGGCCAGATTTAATCTTTAGTTTCAGTAAAACTACATATTATTGGTAACAATATCAATGGCTTATGGTTTTGCTTATATTTAATTAGTTTTAATTATTTTGGAAATTTTCAGTGATATAAATGTAATTATATTAATTTGTAGTCAGTCCTTCCTATCTGTGGGTTCTGTATTTCAGACTCAATCACAGATTTAAAATACTTTATAAAGTCTATAAATTTAACTTCCTTGTTATTATGCCCTCAGCAGTTTGGTGTGATAACTATTTATGTGGCATTTATACTGCATGGCATTGGATGGTCAAAAGTATGCAGGAGGACATATACAGGTGATAGCCAAATGCTGTGCTCTTTCATGTCGGAGGCTGAGGAGATGCAGGTTTGGGGAGGGGTCCTGGAACCAATCCCCAAAGGCTAGTAAGGAAAGACAGTGTTTTCTGTGTGTCACTGACATTTCTGTAGGTAACAGTACTGAGTCAACACGTGGGTGTTGTGGCTTGTGGCCTGTGGTCTGCCTGGCACTTGCATTGAGAAACTTGGCTGAACAGCACCTCAGCCCCACTTCCTCAGCTCCCACTCTTTTTATGACAGGGTCTTGCTATGTAGCTCAGACAGGCCTTGAACTTGCAATCCTCCTGCCTCAGCCTCCTGACTGCTCAAGATCTTCCTGTCTCAGCCTCTTGAGTGATGGGATTCCAGGTGTGCACCACCACACAGAGCTAAGGTCTCATGCTTCAGGAGGCCTCTCCAAATTTAAAATTCTTAATACTTTGGGATCTGCTAAAATCCTACTTTCCAAAAAACCTCAGTTTTCATTGAACTCCCTCACCAGAACTCCTCTGACATTTAAAATCTGTGCCCTGCAGTATGCACTTAGTTATGTAATCTGTGGCCTGTGACAGAGGAGTCCATCTGGGTCAGGTTTTGCTGTTATTTGCTTTTCGTGGTGCTGGGGATGGGATCTGGGTCCTTGAGCATTCTGGGCAAGTGCTCTACTGCAGATTCACCTCCCCAGGCCTCTGGTCAGGTTTGAAAATTGCTCAGAGTGACAGCTGCAGCTGGGCCTTGTGTCCAGTTTATGCTCTAATCATGATATGGCCCCAGTAACTATGAGTTACCAAGCATCCCTGCAAGTAAGGTTTTTGGTCCGGTTCAGTTTATTCAAATTTTGGTTAAAAATACTTTATTTAGGGCCATGAATGTAGCTCAGTGGTGCCCCACCTGCCTGGCAAGAGCAATGTCCTGAGTTTGATCCCCAGTACCAAATATAAAAACAAAAACAAAAAACTGTATCTAATCTATCAGGCACACCTCTGTAATCCCATCACTCAAGAGGCTAAACAGAAAAATCTTGAGTTCAAGGCTGGCTTAGGCTAAAGTGTGTGATCTCTCAAAAAAAACCAATAGTGAATCTGAGATCCTGAATGTTTCCTCAAGGAAGCATAAATTATCCCACCGTTCTGAAACTGAGAAACATACACTTGAAAGGAGCAGGAAACCAGTGTCTTAGCTGTGAGTCATTTGGCCCTTTTCCTTTCTTAAGTCAGTCACATTTTCTGTAAGCAATGACTCCGCACCAGACTGAGGTCTCTCTCTCTCTCTCTCTCTCTCTCTCTCTCTCTCTCT
>NW_022900917.1:41428608-41434889 GCF_012274545.1 Fukomys damarensis
GCCCCACCTGCCTGGCAAGAGCAATGTCCTGAGTTTGATCCCCAGTACCAAATATAAAAACAAAAACAAAAAACTGTATCTAATCTATCAGGCACACCTCTGTAATCCCATCACTCAAGAGGCTAAACAGAAAAATCTTGAGTTCAAGGCTGGCTTAGGCTAAAGTGTGTGATCTCTCAAAAAAAACCAATAGTGAATCTGAGATCCTGAATGTTTCCTCAAGGAAGCATAAATTATCCCACCGTTCTGAAACTGAGAAACATACACTTGAAAGGAGCAGGAAACCAGTGTCTTAGCTGTGAGTCATTTGGCCCTTTTCCTTTCTTAAGTCAGTCACATTTTCTGTAAGCAATGACTCCGCACCAGACTGAGGTCTCTCTCTCTCTCTCTCTCTCTCTCTCTCTAAAGAGGGAGAAAGGGCTGGAGCTGGGGTTCAGTGACAGAACACTTGCTTAGCACATGCAAGGCTCTGACTTCAATCCTCAGCATGGAAGGAAAGAAAAAAAAAAGGAGGTAGATAGGGAAGAAGAGAAGATGAAGGAGGGAAGGAAGGAACAGAGAGAGAATTTTTACGATTCTCAGGTTTTTCATTCCTAAAATGATAGGATAAGGTAAGATTGACAGACTTCCCAAATCCCTTTTTATTCCACATTTCTGTAAAATACTGGCATATAGGCCTATTAATTAAAAATTACCATCCACAAATAAATGTGGGTGAATGCCAGAATTTCACTTATTGCTGATCTGTTGGGACGTTAAGCTTGATACTTTAAGGGCTATCCTTGAACAGTTTGGGTTGGCTTTTCTATTTTTGCGTATTAACACTCGCAAATTCCTGCTATTGAGCAGCTAGATGGTGGAACTTAAACTCTCTTGGCTCTCTGAGTTGTTCAGAAACTAAGCTGCATTTCCTGGCTCTCAAACTTCGTAAACTCATCAGATATTGCTGCAGAGAAATGTCATTAAAATAACGGTCCTCAGTGGAAAACACTAGCACCATTCAGAGCCAGTGAAGTGCTGAAACAGTAACTGATATTTTTAAACTATGAGTTGGAGGCATTTTCTATATTGTACAACACATACATTTATTCAGATGTGTAAGGCAAGTGTTTATTTTTCTTATGCATTTGTCCTTTAATCATCTCCTAAGAGTGCCCTTAGTTTGCCGCTGAAATGCATTCTGCCTCTGTGTTGGGAAGTAACAACCAGCTCTAAATTGCTGTCCCTAATGGGGGGTTGGAAGGTCCAAAACATCCTCATTAGAACATTTGTCCTGAGTCACACAGATCTTGCCATTGTGGACAGTACATGCCTGTTGGGACCATTATTTCTTCTTGCACAATGACATGAGACCCAAAAACATGTGAACAGGAAGCCAAACCCAAGAGCAAGTTGGGGAGCCTCCAGCTTTCCGTGGAGCTCAGAAATAAAGCAAACTCCGGCAGCACTCAGGGCTCAGGTGTCTGGGGCTGCACAGCTGCGGCTCATCCACTCCTCACACGGTGCGTGGGCAAGTGTGGTGGCGCAGGCAGCACCCAGCATGGGGTAGATCATTATGTTAGCAAACTCAAAAAGACTGAAGAGCGTAGCAGCAATTGCGTAGGAAGCCAGGACTTTAAATGGCTTCAGTGACCAGATGTACAATGGCGAGCACCACATATGGAAGCTCAGTGTAGTCTTCGTACTCTTATATGTGCTAAAGGGAATTCCCCCAAATATTATCTTGCTCTTTCTGTTTTGGTACTGGGACTCAAACACGGGCCCTTGTGCTTGCAGGGCAAGAGGCAAAACCACTGAGCTAAAGCCCCGGCCTTTGCTTGCTCTGTGAAGTAATACACTTCCTCATGGTGCTCAATCATCTCATTCTACAGTATCTATTTCATGATTATTTTGTATAGCTAAGAGGTTAATAGTTCCTTTTGGGAAGTCTTTCTTTTTTTGTTGCTGTTTTATGGCAAAAGGATTTTAGTAAAAATAGAAATTGGTTTTCACCATTTCCAAAATCAAAAGTAATTTGTGAAGTCTGGTGGATGTTGTGATGAGCTATTAAAAGCCTGACAGAATTCAGATTATAACCAAATACTGTATTTCTAATAAATGATAAAACTTTTTCATATTTACAGATGAAAATAGCTTCTTAAATCTGTCTTTCAGTGTGCTAATACTGTTCACCTACCAGAAAGAAATAGTACACAGCTTTGCAAAACAGGCCATAAAGTCTCGGGCTACACCCTTTCCATAATAAATCACATTTCCTCTGAAGTGTTCAGGGTAAGGGCTAGGAAATCTGAGAATTTGCCGTAGAAGATTAAGGTGAGAGGGATAAGAAAACAAAGGTTATCTAGCAATCAGACTTCAAAGATTTTAAAAGTCACAGCTTCCCGTCTGCTAATCAAATTTTCTATTTATCCAAAACCATTAAAATGCTTGCAGTTGTCACTGTTTAAGTCACCCCCTCCCTCTCTAATCAAGCACTGCTCTGGGATATGGGAAGATCTCACTGGTTGCAGAGGAAGGAGGAAAGGGCAGTAGGAAGGCCGTTACTGGCCAGGTAAGAAGCCACCTGTCCTGCTTCAGTCCCTGAGAGGGTCAGGGGAAGTGGAAAAATACCTGCTAAAGAAAGGGCTTTTTTGTTGAGTAAATATTAATGCTTTCTGAGTATATGCTTCTTACAGATAAGTATCTACCACCTCACAGATCCTTCTTTCTAGGCTCTGCCCATTTCTGAAGGCTCAGTGGAGGTAGAAATTACTTGCTTTGAAGGTACCTGTGGCAAGATTGCCTAGACGTGGCCTTCCCGTTGAAAAGTTAATGGGAACACGATTCACCACAGCAGAGACGCAAAAGCCAGCAGGGACCCAAGATTAAAGACAGCAGGAATTCAAGATTAAAGTGTTAAAGCCCCTGAGTGCAGACACTGATGTTTCTTGGGGACATTAGAATATAAGAGGGGGAGCTTCATCTTTATATTTTTCTCAAAATTTCAGAGAGAAAAATCTAGTAATTTTATACTTTTTCTAAAATTTACTTTAAAAATTACTTTTCATTTTTATCCAGTGCTGCAGTCTAACTCACACTGACATCTCCTCCTATTATTATCCCAAAGAACTCTATTTTCTTCTATAAACCTGGACCTCCTCTTGCTTTACGGTATCCTGTTGTAGCTACCCAGTGGCCCAAACTCCAAACTAATTATTATGGCGGCTTCCTTTTCATTTTTCCCTGTATCCAGTCCCCGGTCAAGAATGTCCTACCTTCTAAGGATGTGTGGAGTCTGAGCCTGTTGTTACCTACACAGCTCAAGCCCTCTGTCTGCATTTCTCTCTTGTTCATAACAGTCTCACCACTGTTGCCCCAGCATTGCTACCACCAACCCATACTTCACCTAGGCTCAGTAGCAGAGTGCTTAACTAGCATATGCTGGTTTCGAACCCCAGCACTGCAAAAGTAAATAAATGAAATCAAAATCTTTCTAAAATGTAAATCGCATCTACTCAGCACTTTCTTAGCTCCAAGTCTCTCCTCTGATGAAATCTTCCCAAAAGTGCTGAATTTGAATGTTTAAGTAGATTGTGCTCCAGTGTTTCCATCACTGAGAAGAGTTTGTGACAAACAAACAAAATAGCACAAGTAAACAAACAAAGCTATTAAGGCTGGAAATACAGATCAGTGGTAGAGTGCTTACCTACCCTGTAGAAGATCCTGGGTTCAATACCCCCCAGATTACCCATTGTGCTAAGTGATGTCTCAGTGACTTAAACTGCCCATCCAAGGCTGGCCCATGGGTGAGTTCATTTCACTAGGGTTGAGGGTCCAATTAGCACAAAACACCAATGTACTGACTGGGCCTCCACTAAGCCTGCCGCACCTCTAGATTCAACACTCTCACACCATGTGGGTGGGTTCCTGTTCCCAGCCTGGCTTGGACCACCAGTTCTGTCTGTTCTGTCCTCCAGCCTGGCTCTCCAGTGCTGTCTCTTCTGGAATGTCCTTCCCTATCTCACGCTTATCCTTTAAAACTGAGACAGTCGGGATCCCCTTTGCGAAAAGTTCCTTTGATTTTTCTCAGGAAGAGCTAAGGACTCCGGCCTCAGTGTTGCTATGGTTTTGAACACATGACTATTTTTATAGATATTATACTGTTATGAAAACAATCCATTGTTTTGTCTCTTCAGATAATGGGCTCTACCAGGACATGAGTCTTGTTCATTTTTGTATCATTAATGCTCAACATAGCATGTAATCCATAGTAGATGCTTAATAAAACGAAGAAATTGAATGAGTGCTACAAAATAAAAGTAAACAGAAAAGCCTTAAAATGGATTAAAACACTATCTTTAGACTCTGTCCTCATAATACATATATTGTTTCCTTTTAGTCTTTTCAACAATCTTCTCTTTAGAGTAAGTAATATTGGTCCCATTTTATAAATGTGAAACCTCAGGTTGAAAATCCTAAGGTTCTTGTAGGTAGCCCTGTAACCAGGTAATAAATAGCCAAACCAAGCCTCAAATTAGGATCTTCTCAAATCTGTTTTCTTTCTACTGTGACTCAGTATGCTGCTGATGTCAATGTCAAGATTCTATGGCTGGTCTTTTAATCAAATCAGGACAGAAATTAATTTTAAACTTTGGAATAAAAGCATCTAGGATCCATTCTTGTTCTCAAGTTTAATTATGTATTAGAATTTCTTAGGACCTGCAGACAGTAGAAATATTGTTTAAAGGAAACCTCGAAAACAAGCCAATATGTTTGTTAAATAATGAAGAATAAACTCCACTGAAGTCTGAAGTGAAATTTCTCATTGGGTTCATTTTGGATATTACACTACCAGGTAAAACACTGAGCATTTAACAGATACAACAAATATATAAGTTCAGCTTTTGGGGGATCATATTTATGATCCAAACCAGGCAGGGTGCACACCTGTGATCCCAAATACTTGGCCAGCTGAGGAAGGAAGATCACCAGTTGAAGACCAATCTGGACTACATAGCAAGACCTTGTCTCAAAAAGAAAAGTTCAAGGTAGCTAAATGTGTACATATCATATACTAGTAAATACACATTATGGGTTTCACATTTATTTATATAAAATGACAACTAAGCTCAATAACATGAGAAGACTTTTTTAACCTTATAACCAATTTATATTTCTTAGTTTTCTTACCTGAAATACTACTAAGGAAATAGTTCTCTCTATTTCATAGTATAACAAGGTATAATCGTGGTTTTGCAAACACAAATTATACAATTACCCCAAACAGAACATTTTTTCTTGGCTTGTTTAACTAGCAAATTATAGTTTCTGTGTGTTCATAAGTAGTCTTTTTGTTAGTGTTATTCTCAAGTTTTACATGCACCGTTTGTTGAAGGGTAGTTTCTCAGAGTCATGAGCATCACTGAGAAAAACACAGTGAATTTCAGCATTCTTCACAAAAACAGTTTAATAAGGGCTTTGGGTTTTGCCAAGACTTAAGAACTCAGTGCCCCTGTTACTTTTATATTAAAACCCTTCAGCCATGCACTGAAAACAAACAAACAAACAAAAAACTAAAAGAAATGAACAAGTTCACTGTAGTTGTGTTTTGTGCAGTTTACATACGCCGGTGCAAGTTTCAACTCTAAGAGATGGAATTTATTTCGGAGTGTGAAAAGAAACTTTCAACAATTTAACTGGAATTTTGATACTTCTGAGGGAGAGAAACTGAAGATCAAAGTTGTTGCTAAGTTTCTTGTTGCTTAACAAGTAACAAGGCAGGTGAATAACCAGGACTCATATCTAGGAAGGGGAAGAGAGAGAAAGAGGGAAGAGGAGAGAGAGGGAGAGAGGGAGGGAGGGAGAGAGGGGAGAGAGAGGGAGGAGGAAGGGAACAGAATGCCCTCAAGGCGGCCAATCTAAGTGCCACCCAGGGTGCTAGTTTGTTAAGTGAATTATCAGAAGAAACCTCTTTCCCTCCTGTTATCCTTAGGAGAGACCACACTGGGCAGAGGACTTCAGCCAGAAACACATTTTCCATCCTCTAAGAAGAGGAATGAGGAATCGAATACGTTACATGAAATGCTCCAGGGCAGGAAAGAAAAGTTTGTCTTCTCTTCCTTGTTAAAGTAAAAGTAGAGCATCGTACTTACAAGAGGCGCCTTCCAAATCTTTAGAGAAAGGGCTCGGGGAGCCCGGAGGAGACGGAGGCGCGGAGATAAGGTGGCAGCGGGACTTCCGTCCTCCTCCCGGGGGGCGTCATTGTTCCTTATCTGCCCCGACCTCCGCGCAGCCCAGGGAGC
>NW_022900917.1:41435263-41437737 GCF_012274545.1 Fukomys damarensis
GCGCGGCGGGGTAGTGGGGTCCGCAAGCCAGGCTGCCGGGACGGAGTGCTTGGTAAACACCGACCGCCCGAGGCTCCCGCGGCGGCTCTGTCCCTGTCATTATTCCCGGCCGCTTGTTCTCCCGTGACGGTTTGGAAGGAGCTCCCCGTGCCCGAGAAATCCTCTATTTTAAACCTCGCAGGATCTCTGCTCCTTCCTCCGCGGGAGCTCTAAACAGAGCCGGAGCTCCTCGCATCAAGAGCGCGGGTCATCTGGGGAAGTTCTGACTTACTCCGGCCAGCACCGAGCTAAGGTGCCACCGTCCCCACTCGCTTCTTACATTTTCTTTATTATCCTGCCCTGTCCCTAGCACGGCTCCTCAGCGCGGAAAGAAATTCCTAATCCTGGCATTCAAAGCCCGCAATTTGTCTCCGCATTAATTTCCCACTTCCCTTCCCACCTCCAGCCTCAGCCACTCGCCCCAGCACATTAGAATATGAATCATTCTCTAAAGATGGCCTTTCAATCCCTCTTTTTCCTATGCTACATCCCCTCCTCAGCGGGGAACGTCCTCACCCCTGACTTCTTGAAGGTTCAGTTCAAATTCCGGCTCCCCACAGACTTTTGCAAGTTTCCCCTCCTTCCTCCCTGTTCATATTGCTTTTTCTGCCCTCAAAGGTTTGTGCCCTCCTGTTCTCCCTGGTGGCCTGGGGCAGGGCCCTGGAAAATCAGGTGCACAGTGAGTGCGTATTAACTAACGGCTGACCTGATCTTACCTGGGCCATGACCTGTGAGTTTAGGTGAGGACCATCACGTCAGTGGGGAGGTATTCATGCCTGTTCAGCGGCAGAGCACTTGCCCAACAGGTTTGAGGCTCTGGGTTCAATCCTCAGTACCATACAGAACAATATGAGAGAGAGCAAGAGCGAGAGGGAGAGAGACTGAAAACATTTTATAAAATGTTAGGAGAAGCCAGCATGTCTGTAAACTCAGAACTCTGGGAGGCTGAGGCAGGAAGATTGCAAATTCAAGCCCAGCCTGGACAATTTAGTGACTTAGCAAGACACTCTCTCCAAAAAAGCGGGGGCAAGAAGGATGAGTATATAATTCAGTGAGAAAGCCCTGGGTTCAATCCTCAGTCCTGAAAAAGAAAAAAAATGTTGAAGGGAGCATCTAAATTTTGAATCAGCTTTCTTCAGGATGTAAGTTTGTAGGGAAACAGGACTGCAGGCACCCAGGAAGTGGCTACTCTACTGGAGAGGGCCTGTGAAGTGCGGCTTATTCCTCTAAAGGTGAGGTTTTTCAGAAAGCCACACTTTGGGGTGCATTTATGAGAGAACTCCCCACTACTGGGAGAATGCGGGCCATCATGACAGCCTTCAACAAATGAGCAACAGCTCTCTGTTTGAGCTGTTTGATGCTACTGGGAGAAATATGGAACATGATCTGTCAGGTACTGAATTTCTTGTGGCTTTGTAGTGAAGCCTTCTTGCTGACATTTCCTCTGTTATTCTCCAGGAAAAGCAGCATGCTTTAAATTCCATCGGTGGTGGCCGGATGGGCCGGTGTCCTTTAAGCGACTCAGGGAGTGTCCACACAGCACCGACTCTCCCCGGTACATGCAGAATGTTCAGTGAATCAGAAGGATTTTCCTGCCTCTGCTAATTTGGAACAATCAAAACCAATCCAGGTTCTAACGAATTTCAGCCTCAAATTCTTGAGGGTGTGGCTTCAGGAATGACAGAGATCTCATTGCTATTTAACAGTTCAAGAAGCTTCCTTCGCGTTTTGTTCTATGTAGGTCAAGGCTAAAACCTGTATTAAGAGTTATCATTTTTTCTTTTGTACCTTTTTTCCCCCAGTGGAGTTAGGGATTAAAGCCAGGGACTCATGCAAGTGAGCTACACCCCGGCATCAGAACTCAGGACTTCTGATTCCGTACTTCATCACATTTTGTCAATGTCAGGGGAATTTACTGCATTAGAGCAGTTGAACTAGCTCTCCCTTAGTAATATTACTTCACTAGGAGATAAGCATTTGAAATATTTCCTCAGGTACAGAAAGTTTTCCAAAAGAGATCTAAGAGTTGGGCATGATTGTGCATGCCTGTAATTCTAGCACTGTGGGAGGCTGAGGCAGGAAGATTGCAAATTTGATTACATTCCTGTAATCCCAGCCTGAGCAGTTTGGTGATTTAGTAAGACTACCAAAATAATGAATAAAAAGGACTGAGGAGGTAGCTCAGTGCAAAGGCTCTGGGTTTTTTGTTTTTTGAGACAGGGTCTCACTATGTACTTGAGACTGACTTGGAACTCACTATGTAGTCCAGGCTGGTCTCAAACTCACAGCGATCCTCCTGCCTTAGCCTCCCAAGTGCTGAGATTACAGACGTGTGCCACCATGCCCGACACAGAGGCTCTGGGTTTAATCCACAGTGCCACAAAATGAATAAATGAATGAGTCAATCGATTCAAACCATAATTCTGATCATACAG
>NW_022900917.1:41438368-41448319 GCF_012274545.1 Fukomys damarensis
CTAGGAGATAAGCATTTGAAATATTTCCTCAGGTACAGAAAGTTTTCCAAAAGAGATCTAAGAGTTGGGCATGATTGTGCATGCCTGTAATTCTAGCACTGTGGGAGGCTGAGGCAGGAAGATTGCAAATTTGATTACATTCCTGTAATCCCAGCCTGAGCAGTTTGGTGATTTAGTAAGACTACCAAAATAATGAATAAAAAGGACTGAGGAGGTAGCTCAGTGCAAAGGCTCTGGGTTTTTTGTTTTTTGAGACAGGGTCTCACTATGTACTTGAGACTGACTTGGAACTCACTATGTAGTCCAGGCTGGTCTCAAACTCACAGCGATCCTCCTGCCTTAGCCTCCCAAGTGCTGAGATTACAGACGTGTGCCACCATGCCCGACACAGAGGCTCTGGGTTTAATCCACAGTGCCACAAAATGAATAAATGAATGAGTCAATCGATTCAAACCATAATTCTGATCATACAGTTCAGAGAGTAACAGAACTTGAATTTAAAAACTTAAATCTAATTCCACAATCTATGGTTTTCCCATTTTGCTGAGAGCTGGAAGGAAACTTAGATCCCCTTACCTGCTTATCAAATTGGGTTCCAAGGAGCCCTAGGCTTTCAAGGAGGAAATTCAGGAACCTTAGCCAGGTGTGGGAAGAGGGCACCTGTGAGTGGGCAGGTAGGTCAGTCGAGCTTGAGATGTGCTTGTGGGATTCCAACAAAGAACCATCATTTTGGCCTGTTCTATGGAGTGACTAGGTTTGGTAGGGTTTTGCTACAGAAAAAGTATTTCACTGTGGCCTTCCATAGTACTCTTGCATCGTCTCATCTACTCTGGAAACTAAAGGGCAAGAATCATTTGAGCCCAGGAATTCAAGGCCAGCCTGGGCAACATAGCAAGACCCTAAATATTTTTAAATCATTAAATTTGGAGTCCAAGCTAGTTACAGTGGCACATGCCTGTAATCCCATCACTCTGGGAGGCTAAAACAGGAGGATCAGAAGTTTGAGTCCCATCTGGACAATTTAGCAACCCAATGAGAACCTATCTCAAAAGGAAAACTGAGAAAGGCTTAGGGTTGTAGCTCAGTGCAAAGGACATGACTTCAATCACCAGTTTCACAAAAAAACTTGGGGCCAGAAACGCTAAAGGCCTTGCCCAAGGAGATCTAATAATGAACAGTGAAGGCCTTTGCATCTAGTTTAGATATCTAACTTCTATCTGACACTACTGTTTCACCACAGCTCTTCCCATTATCTCCCCACTTGTTTTTATTTTTATTTTTGATACTGGGGATCGAACTCAGAACCCTGTGCTTGCGAGGCAGATGGTGGCACCATTGAGCTAAAGCCCCAGCCCTCCCCACTTGTTATTGCAGAAAACTCAAGAGGAGCTGCGGTGTGGCTGAACTCTCAGACATGATCACCTTGTGTATTCTGCTTGAAAAATGGAAGGCAGGTCCACCTTCACATTGGCAGGCTCGATGGTATTTAGCTCTTTGGCTGTAAGGCCAGAGTCAATCAGTGTTTGCCTTGTGACAAAATTAAGTAAACACAGTTAAAAATGTGATTTGTCTGGATTATTTAGGCTCACCTCCCTCCATTCAAATCAAAGTGAGAAGAGGGGCTGGGGATTTAGCTCAGTGGAGTTGTGCCTACCTGGCAAGCACAAGGTCCTGAGTTCAATCCCCAGTAACTAAACAAAACAGAACAAAAAAAAAAGCAAAGCTAGAAGTGACCAGGCATGGAATTTAAGGCCAGCCTGGACTACACAGTGAGACTCTGTCTCAAAAACGAAAATAAACAAGAAATAAACAAGAAGTGAAGAATACTTCTTCACAACTCATCTAGCTAGTTCTATAGCCTTGGCCTGACAGTACTCTTACTAGAAAAACTGCTTAAACCGCTGCATTTATGCATCCAGTCAAAAGTGTTTCTTCACATGAGACACAATCAGTGTGGGAAAGGCATTAAAGGCCATGCATAGCCCAGGGAATATGACCATCATTTAAACTAGCATAGATTATATGGGCACGCAGGCTCATAAGGCCTAAAATATCACGTGTTTCTACCTCTGAGTCTCACTGGGCCCCAACGGCCTCACCGTGAGCTCCTCACCCCCATTAGGCCAAAGGTTTCCGGCTTGGTCTGTCCCCTACGTGCTACTTACCCTGTGGGCCAGCCACTCTGGCCCGAGTCCTCAACCCAACTAGAATTAGCGTCTCTTCCCCTGAGCTGGCCCATGCAGCTCTTCAAACCGTCCTCTCCCGGGAAGGGGGTGCCTCATCCTTTTGTTGGCACAAACCTCTCAGTGTCCCTGTGTTCGCTCTGTTCCTGCCCCTCTTCCCCCCGAGGCTCTGAGTATATATGATTGATAAACTGCTGTGGATTTCATCTGTCCAGCTAAGGTGCTGTGTTTGGCTACCCCCAGCGCCCCAGGGTGGGGCTCTCTCCTTCACACTGGGGGTGAAGAAGAGGTGAAAGAAACAATGACCAGACATTAATACGAATACTAAACGGCATTTTTACCGAGAACTAGTGCCAAATAGCTCATCCTCTGGAGTTTTGCTGTCAGGCTATTTGTACATATAAAATGAAATTAACCTGAAATTATGTCAGCCAGAGCTGACCTTTACTAATTTCAAGACCCTTGAGCTTTGTCATATGCTCTTTCTAGTTTTTATCATTCTCACCTAGAGATGTTTGGGAGTAACAGCCCTGCTCTCTTTCCTGAGATGGCTTAGCTCAGTCCTGCCTAAAAGCAAAGAAACAAAAAGATGATCCTTCCTTTCCTGTCATTTACATTTTACTAACTGCATTCTTTGCAGAAAAAGTAGCAGATTTTTTTCTCATCTCTACAGACAAGAGATTATAATAAACAGAGCTCATTTTTTTGATCCAAAGCACCCTTATATTAATATATTTCCAAATTCTCAGCCCTAGAAGCAAAGCTTTAGATGTAATTTCTTTTCCTGTTCGTGAGATTTACAATAGGAAGGTCATGTTTGTACTAGACTTCGGCTTGAAATTAATCTTCTTTTCTCCTTGGCATTTCTATAGAATCCAGGCGCTTCATTATTTAGTCATTCCCAAATATGAAATACTTGTCATTCTTGAACAATGATCTAATCTCTCCTTTATGGGTGGAGAAACTGACTTGTGGAACTTGCAGATCTTTGCCAGGGCATAGATCACTCTAAAGGTTAGGACTGGCCATTGAAATGCTTTCTTCCCCATGTTTTTAGATTACAAAATACAAATGCAAATCGCTCTGTAAGTGACACACAGGACATGCTCTACACATCAAAACACATTCATTACAGCTCATCTGCATTCTGCCTGATGAGAGAAACTTCATGGAAATAAATACCACCTAACCCCACAAGCAGCTTCTAGGCAGAGGCTATGCTGTTGTCACATCCCCTGTCTTCTGCACTGTGCCTCCTACCAATCAAAATATATTCTTGCTTCAGTGGAACAGGGGTTCATTTAAGCCACATCTGTTGCTCATCAAAGCTCTATTTTAGGAGCAGAAAATTCTTTTTCAGAGATAGATTCTGTCTGGAAGATCTTATGGCAACAAATAGTCCTCATTAAATCTCACAAAATTTTACCAACATACATACAGTGCTTGCTTTTATGTGATTCTAAAATCTAGGCAAGCACCCCCACACACACCGCACGCCTCCCCACTTCAAAGGATTCCTCACTTGACTAATTCTAAAGAGTAAATTGATTTTCTCATCATTTATTGTGTTTGACAACAGAAAGGCTGACGCAGCAACACTACCAGAGTGACAGCTCCTTTCCATCCAAGGGGAAGGAATGTGTGTTAATATTCTTAATGATGGGCATCTTTATGAGAAATGTGAAATCATTTATGCTTAGCAATAACCTGCCTAGGATTAAAAAGTACTTGGTGCTTAGGACGGAAGTGATCTGTCAGGAAAAAGTATTTAGACTGATGCAAATGAACTGAAGAAATTGGCTTACTGTAGCTTCCTAATGATGGCGTGTAGACTCAAGTTTGTTAAAAGTCAGCATGAACTTTAGAAGGATCTGGAAAGAATCTTTCAAGAAGTGACCTTTTGGAGGAAGAGATAACACATTTATTGGATAAATTCCTTTTGCATTTACTAAGAAATGTTGGAAGTGACTTAAGTAAGGTCATGCACATCGAGGGAATACATGAAGCACATGCTTATTTGGAACACAGCAGCGATATCTTCCAAAACCATTTGGAAGCACGGTTATCATGATGCTCTGGGTTCTGAATGACTGCTGTGTTTTGTTCCAGCCCAAGGGACAAGTCTAGGAGAGAAGAGCATTTGGACCAGCAGTTAATAAACAGCAGAGACTGGCCTGTGAATTCTGCAGGTGAGGTGGAGTTGTCCCGTTGTTGCACACCAGTTGACACGTTTTTATTGGAACCTCAGTCTTTTCTTCCTCACCAGCTTCTCAGCGAACCTGCTTTTAGCTCTTTACCAAAAAAGCCTAGGAAATTATGGGAAGAAGCGCTTTCCCAGTGCAGAAACTTCATTGGTCTGGAAAAAAAGCTGTGAATGGCAGGAAAATGTAAACAGCCTTCATGTAATGATGACTAAATTGCACTATTTAGCATTTGTGTAGTACTTGCATGGGTCACTTGGAGACATACTAACGTGGGTTCGACACTAGCTCTGTAGGTATGTACTTTTAAAATCAACTCCTATCCTTACAGATAGACTGGTTAGCTTAGGAACAACAAAGTCTGGAAGGGAATAAGAGCATCCAGCACATGGTAGTGAGTCCACATCATTCTGCTTCTCCTTTCTGTTCTGAGAGTTTTAGAGCATGAATGTCCTTAACCACTACTTCCGTGTTACTTGTTCTGGTGAACAAAAAACATACTCACTTCTCAGGGAGCATCAGACAAGAGGTGATTCTGACAGTTTAAGTTCTTGCGTTTAAGATATAAAAACATAAAGGCATGGGCTGGATACAGCTCAGTAGTAGACTGCCTACTTAGCAAGCACAAGGCTCTGGGTTTTTACACCAGCACCAAAGCAAGCAAGTAGGCGCACAGTGCTCAGTTCATGAATTCAATTTGTTCCATGATTCTGGGGAAGATGGCTGTTGTTGTGTTCATCACCTGATGCAGAGTTTGTGAACAGAAGCAAGATTTTGCCAAACACTTCTGCTCATAAACCGAATTATTTCAGTTTTTGTTTTTGTTTTGTTTTTTGGGTCCTTGTGCTTGTGAGACAGGTGCCAGAACCACTGAGCTAAATCCCCGGCCCCGGCCCCCTGAATTATTTGTGAACAGAAGCATTCATGAACCAATATATACAGACATATAGCTACATATCTATATCTTTCTTGCTACATATCTATCACAATAAGAGGCACTTTTAAAAGACAATTTTCTATATGCGCACCTATGTTTATAGCGGCACAGTTTGTAATAGCTAAAACTTGGAAACAGCCCATCTGCCCATTAGTTGGAAACGGGATAAAGAAGATGTGGTTTTTCTATAAAATGGAATACTACTCAGCCATAAAGAGTGAGAAATTAGAGCCATTCATAGGAAAATGGATACATATTGAGGATATACTCCTAAATGAAATAAATAAGTCACACATGTGTAAATACTGAATAGTTCCTCTGGTGTGAATAAACTGTAATAGTAGATAAGATCCTAATGAGATAATTGACAATGTGAAATAGGAAGAAAAGGGCTAAAGGTGTAGGGAAAGTAGGAAGGGTAGGAGAAAGGGAATAAGGGAAAAGAAAAAAATAGCAGAAAATGAAAAAATGGAAGTGTTTGTAAATGGGGAGGTGAGGAGGGTGTGAAGAGAGGGCGGGGACAAGGGGAAAAAATGAGAACCAAGACCTGTCGTGTAAAGGTACAGGATCCCAATGATGGGTGTAACTGTATTGTATACCTAAAGTGTACCAATAAACTCAATGAGGAAAAAAAGAGACAATTTTCATTCTTTTTTTTTTTTGTACCAGCGATGGAACTTGGGACCTTGTGCTTTCGAGGCAGGCAGCAGAACCACTGATATAAATCCCCAGCCCTAAAAGAAAATTTTTATAATAATAATATGATTGTTGGGGCCGAGGAGTTAGCTCAGTGGTTCTGCAGCCTGCCCTGCAAAGTGCAAGGACCCAAGTTCCATCTCCGGCACCAAAGAAAAAAAAGAAAACAATGTTAACTGTTGTGACTTTACATCTGGGGACAGCCATTTAGAAGATCTGGAAAACTCTTAAGAGTTGGTGTTAGAAATCTTTAATTTCTTTTTCCTGGAAAAAAGTGAACCAGAGAAAGACAGGAATGAACACTGTCCAAGAAATTCAGCGTGTGCTGAGTCCAGATTGTCACCTCGTCGTTGCGGAAGCACGTGGAGGCCTAAATTGTAAATACAAGGCCATATATGCCAGAGAGCAGGAGGGCGATAAAGCCCAGGACCACAGGCGGGGCAGCCTGGGGAGAGAGGGAGAAGGTGTCCGTGTCCGTAACAAGAGGCTGGACTCTAGCCCACTGCAGAGGCCGCAGACTCCAGGAGGCGCTGATACATGGGGACCGGGGATGGGGTAAGGATATGCTGAGATGCGCAGAAAAAAAGCCCCTTTTGCAGAATTCGAAAGACCGCATGTCTGGGCCTGAAAGGTGAGTTAGGCAGAAGAGCTGAGGTGAGGGTGAGGGGCCGAGCGGGGCTGATAAGGAGCAGCACCTGGAAGGAGCTGCTTTAGGCTTGAAACTACACCCGGCTGTCACCTGAGCCTCCAGGTGGGATGGACTCCAGCTGTGCGGCTTTGACCTCGGCTCCCCAGGCTTCTGTGAGGTTGCACTGCGCACCTGAGCTGTCTCAGACGCGCAGGGAAGAGGGAAGGAGGCAGCGAAGAGCCCCTCTGCGTGCCTGAGCAGCCTTGCGGGTGGGGTGGGGGGACCCGGGTGAATATCCTGGGGATGGAGAGGAAAAACCACGAAGGGTTTGCTGGAAGCGCGAGAGGAGGCAGGAGGGTGTATCCCACTGCTTGCCTGCATTTCCGGTGTCCCTTGGCCTGGTCCCTTCCTGAGTCACTGCTCAGTGGGGCGGATGCGGTTTGTACCCTGAGTGTGGCTCTGCTCCCGGGGACCACGGACTTTAGGTTCATCCCTGTTTCCAGCCAAGGGAAAAGCCATGAAATCCAAGCAGCCCAGAGTCCGGGTATCCCTCCCCCACTTTTGTTTAATCCTAAGGGGCGGGTGATAATAACCTAAAAGAACTTATCCAGACAGTCAGAGGCCTTATCTATCAAGTTATCAACAGAGTAAGCAGTTCAGCTTTCCAAGGGCTGATTTGAAAATCACTTAAAAGTGACCCCCTCACCCCCCGGCTTTGAAACTGTGCTTTGCTGTAAAGCTGAGGTTTGGTGAACTAAGCCAACTTAATTATTAGGTCTTGTGTTTAAGTGTTTAAATCACGATGTCTTAAAAGCTTTTTAATAGAGATCTGCAAACATAATTCATTTAATAAGCATTGAATGCTAGGTGTGTGTCGGGCTGCTGTGGGTACACCTAAGATGTGGTAAATCGGCTCTGTCCTATATATATACTTTGCCTTACAAATTATGTTTCTAGAAAGAATTCTCTCAGTTGCAACATTAAAACATTACTAAGTACATGGAAAAGAAGTTGGTGAAGCCAGGCACAAGCCTGTAACCCCAGCACTTCGGAGGCTGAGGCAGAAGGACTGCAAGTTTAAGGCCAAGCTAGGGAACCAAAGATAAAAAAGGAAAAGAAGAAAAAGAAATTGGTTGAAATATCAGCTAAATTTACAAGAAAAGCAATGGGGCAAGGGCTGGGAGTATGAGTGAGTAGGACTCTGGGTCCAGTTCCCCGTGTAGTGTGGGGCTATGGATAGTTAACGGTAGCGATCTCGAGTCCACATCCAGCCTTGGCCCTTCAAGTTTGTAGTAATGGTCAAGTCAGTGAAGCTCGTTTTAGCTGTTTCCTTATTTGTCAGGTGGGAACTATGAGGACTCAAAGTCATAGAAATGTCGAAGCAGTTAAATTAGACAATACACAGAGAATGCACACGATTAAGTAGGTATTTAGTAAACCTTAGCTATTTTTGTGTATAACTATAGTAAGCAAAATATAGGTGTCTTTCTCAGAAATTCTGTTTTGTTCTTTAAAAGAGCCAGGCATGATGGCACATGCCTGTAATCCCAGCACTCAGGAGGCTGAGGCAGGAGTATTTCTGTGAGTGTAAAGCCAGCCTGGGCTACATAGTGAGTTCAAGGCAGCCTGAACTACACAATGATACCTATCTCAAAAAGCAGAACAAAGCTCAAAAAATTATGGTCATGGGGATATGCAAAAGCACTGGGATGGTGAGAGGGCATATTAGATGGCTGGAAATTTTGGACTCGCAGGGTAGACAGAGTTTATACTTAGCATTGTGAGACCCTTTGTTCAATGTCTAGCACCCCAAAAATAAATAAATAAAAAATAAAAAGAGAGAATAGAAAACAATTTTTTGGGCCGGGGATTTAGCTCAGTGGTGCTGCTGCCTGCCTCACAAGCGCAAGGTCCTCAGTTCAATCCTTGGTACAAAAAACAAAACAAACAAAAAACCCACAAAAACTAACAAAACAAAGAAAAAAAGAAAACGATTTTTCTATAATTTGGGTATCTTGACTCTGCCACATAGTAGTTTGAATGTTAACGATACAAGTAACCTATGCAGACTATATCTGAATCTATAAAATGGGCCCAATAATGCTTGAGCTATCTACTTTTTGTCTGAAACATTATGAAGATCAAATTTTAAAAGACTGGTAAAAATGGTTTGCAAGGGGTAACACAATCTGTAAGTAAAGGTTATTGTTCAATTGTAATTACGAAAGTCCAGGCACAGTGGCTCATACTTGTAGTCCCAGCTACTCAGGAGGCTGAGGCCAGAGGATCACTTGAACCCAGAAGTTCAGGGCCAATCTGAGACCCTGCCTCGATCAATCAGTCAATCAATTAATCTATCAATCCATCAATCACCATAACCTTTTCCCGGGATCTGGTAGTGGTTACTGACTACTGATTAGCCCAAGAGCTGACTGTGACTGATAAATGCTTTAGGTACAGACTACCTTTCAATTTGCAGAGACAGATTACAGGTTTAGCGGAAGTTTGGAGACATAGAAGACCTGCATCCCCATCCTTTACCTTGCCTCTATTCAGCTCCGTGTGTGCGTGCCAACTATTTAACTCTTTTGTGTTTTTTTTCAAAAAAACTGTATTGAAAATACAATTGAAAATAGTTATAAACATGTGGGAGGGTAGGGCCAGGGATGTAGCTTAGTGGCACTATGCCTGCTTCACAAGTGCAAGGTTCTGAGTTCGATCCCTGGTACCAAAAAAAAAAAAAAAAGAATGAAAGAAAGAAAAACAAAAATGAAAACACGTGGGAGGGTTTTAAGAATGGTAGAAAGCACGTTTGCATGTTGATTATTTGGATTCACTTGTACTTAATTCACCCTGGTTGCTTGATTCATCCATGTCATTCTCACTTTTAGATGCTCCCTGATTTATGGAGAGGTTGCACCCTAGAAACACACTCTACACTGGAAATATCATACTTTGAAAATGCATTTAAAACATCTAACTGACCAAGCATCATAGCGTCCTCTAGCCTACCTTAATCATGCTCAGAATACTTGCGTTATTCTATGATTAGGCAAAATCATCCAATACAAAGTCTGTTTTGTAAAAAAAAACAAAGAAAGTGTTGACTATCTCTTATAATTTATTGAATATTGTGCTGAAAGTAAACACAGTGAAGTGCATGAGTATACTTTCACAGCATCATAAAGTCAAAAAACGTCAAGCTCAACCATTGTACCTTGGCAAATCTGTGAGTGCAGACAGATGGGTGGAGGGAGGAAGGAAGAGAGAGAGGGAGAGGGAGAGAGAGGGAGAGAGAGAGGGGGG
>NW_022900917.1:41448370-41452292 GCF_012274545.1 Fukomys damarensis
GGGAGAGGGGGAGAGGGGGAGAGCGCTATCTCTTTTCCTTACTATTCGCAAGAGTCTGTACACACCATGATCTTGTACAGCCACAAATTAATATTTCAAGGCCAGGCATAGTGATGCACACCTCTCAGCCCAGCACTCAGGAAGCTGGGGCTGTGTAGTGAGCACAGGCCAGCCCGGAATGTAGAGTGAGACCCTGTCTCAGAACCCCAAAATGTGTTACCTAAGAATGTGGCTGTTTATTATCCCGTAAAATAGGCACAGGTAGATAGAGAAATGCCGTGCTCCATAAGGCTGTCAAAAATCAAATGAAATGCTTAAAAAACACTTTAGAAAGTGTAAGACACAGATTGTTATAAGAAGCCAAAAGATGTGCATTTCCTAAATGATGGAGAAAAATCAAATCACCTAAAACTAAGGACTTACAAATTGTAGTAGAGTACAGACTAAGAAAGTTCACTGTCTGCATAACAAGCTAATCATTTGTGGCCAAATATGGCTCTGCAGTGATAGGAGAAGGAAAGATGCCTTCACATTATGTCGTGGTTTGAAGTTGTATTCCTCCTCCGGCCAGGACCGGCATCTTTTTTTTGAGACAGGGAGGGTCTCTTTATTCTGCCTGATTGTCTTCATGTCCCTGAGAGAATTCACCTTTTCATCACAAGTTGCAATACTCATAAGCCGGATACTTTTATAATTCTAACCAGATTTGCAATTACATTGTCCAGTGGATTGAACTATTGATGATCTAAAAATATGAAGAAAAGTGCTCCTGGCATATTTCTTTCATTGCTCTAAAAATCATAATGGCTTCCTTTATATACTTACAGCAGCACCAAAAAGGAAATCTAGAACTGTTTCAAAAACAAGACTACTTTCCAAACCACACTATGTGTTCCAAATTGATCTGTTATTTTGAGCTATTAAATGGTTATTCCTTCTAGTACAAAATGAACAGTACAAATTAATGTGTATGAAACACATTTATAATCCAATAATTATTAATTTTACTTGCTTTACAAATAAGTCAGTTTTTAAAAAATTATAAAATATTCATAATCGTATATACACTCATGTACTTAAGCTGTAACCAAACTTTGCTTTCGTACACTTCTTTCTTTGGGGCGGGTACTCTGGATTGAATCCAGAGCCTGCACACTGAGCTTCATCTCCATCCCTTCCTTCATTTTTTATTTTGTGACAGGAGCTCACTAAGTTGCACAGGCAGGTGTCACACTCGATGATTCTCCTGCCTCAGCCTCTCAGAGCAGTGGCGTTATAGGCATGTGCCACCTTGCCTAGATCTTTTATTTCTTTGGAGAAATTTCAGTAGCTAAAGGAGAATTTTCACTGCTTGTCTCCCAGTGAGGTAACATTACTGTTCCATTGTGATAAGTGTCCCCAATGGTTACAACACATGATGAAGTGTGAAACAGTGAAGTGAGGGTCCGCAGCTGTGAGTTCTGGGCCCCGAAGTGTAGCGGTGGTGGAGCAGGTGATTGTGTTCAGATGCCGGCTTTACAAAAGGTCATAGATCCTGACTGTACATTATTGAGGAAGCAACAGCACATAAGATGACCATCTTTGGAGTGTGTGGTAACATTCTCGTGCTTCAAGTGATTTAAAGCTTCTCAACTCACTTGCTAATTGTCATACAAGGGAAAATTCCATTCCCGGGCAAATAATTTTTATAACTATATTTCACTATAAAAAAACACTGCAATTTACAGGGTGCTTTAATTTGTGCTACGCAGCAGACACTGGACACATCTATGTATCTAGCAGTGTCCCTGAATTTCTGGTCTGGCTCTGATTTTACAGGTCCTTAAAAGCAAAACTGTCACCATCTCCTCAGTTCAGCTCTCAGGAGAAGTTAATTCATGACACTTGATCCCATGTGGCTGGCATCTGAGTGACACCTGCCCACCCCGTTTCACATCTCATGGAGGAAGATGGGAATTCTCGTTGGCCTATTATCTATTTGCATCTGTTTCTGGGCGGAATCCAGCTGGCACTAATGTGGCCCTAGAGATGAATGTGGGCAAAGAAAAAAAAAAAGGAAAAAGGAAAAGAACAATTAAGCCAGAGATTGAGTGGCTAAGAGTGTGTCTTCCACTGTCAAAAGACTGCCTGGTGTGGCTGTGGATCTGCTGCTGATGAGTTTCCTAAAAGTTTTCAGTAGCTAAAGTGTAATTTTCTCCCCCATTGGCCTTGGCCATTCTGATCGAGTGTGTGATGAAGTGTGGCAGTCACCGGCCAAGTTCTAGGAAGCCGTACTGGATGGAGGCAGAGGTTTAGAGCGCAACTTCTTCTGCTATGTTTCTAATAAGGAAGCAATATAAAAAATCTGAAAAATAGCAATAATGTGCAAACTTGTACCTAATGAAATAGCTAGAACGATGACAAGATTTTAAGCAGGAAGAACGAATGTAGAAAAGGGAAATTATTGATATTTGGAAGAATTAGGAAAAGAAAGTTCCATGGAGATCATGAGACTGCCTTGGGTCTATTGTTTGTTTGTGTTTGTTTTTTTGGAGACAGGGTTTCAACTATGTAGTATAGATTAGCCTTAGCTCACGGCAATCTTCCTGCCTCAGCCTCCCAAGTGCAGACGCAGAACCACGGTGGGAAGCAGCACCAGGCACAGAAAGCAGTATGAACAAATGCTCTGTAGTAGAAGTCAGAGATGTAAATTCAGAGTATGTTGGACCAGCTGAATAAAAAGTAGAAAGTGCACAGAGGAAGAAAGATGGTGATAGTGGGAAGACCATGAAATGCTGGCACTTATCTAGGCTGGACGCTGAAGGAAGTTGGGAGACAGCTGTTAAAGGGTAGTGGGATATGAAGATACAAAATAAGGAAAGATTAGTTTAATAGTTTATTTAGATAGATAAGAGTCAGAGAAAGCCAGTGGTGGCGGCACAGGCTTGTGATTCCAGCACTTAGGCTGAGGCAGGAGGATTGCTGTGAGTTCAAAGCCAGCCTGAACTACATATTGAGACCATGTCTCAAAAAAGAAAAAAGGATACATAGAGATAGGAAACGAGATTCAGAAACCAGTGTGGTGCTGTTTACCTGTGATCCCAGCCATAGGGAGGCTGAGGCAAGAGGACCCAAGTTTGAGGCCAAGTTGGGCAACTTTTGTGACTTGTCAAGGCCCTTTCGAATCAAAAAGCACAAAAGGGCTGGAGGTGTAGCTCAGGGCAGAGCCCTGGATTCCAACCCCGACACAAAACGGTGAGATAAACTACAGAGCTCAGTTTGGAAGCGTGAGGGTGTGTGGAACTGAATTAAAGTCCTTTCCCTCTCTCCTACCAGCCTTTTTAGTTTTGAGAAGGTCTTATTTATTCAGGCTTCTTGTAAGGGAAGAGCAAAGATTGCCAGTAAAGGAGAATAATCCAGCTGGAGGAAAGGGCAAGTAAAGAAGAGAGACGGTGGTAAGGCTGACCAGCTCCCTCAGAATCCCGGCGTCGGAGGCAGTCAAGATCTAGACTCCAGCTTTCCAATTTTTGCTGTTGCTGTTGTCCACTGTACCTTACAACCTTTTTTCCTAAAGGTATCACTTCTGCCAGTATTCAGCAAGTTGTACTTCATTGCTAATAACATGCTTTGCTAAGTATTGAAAAGTTACCAAGGAAATACTAAATCAAATATACATTTTAGTTTGTTCTTTTATTTGCACAAAATAGACGTGTAGCCAAATATGACACAGCCCAGGGCTATTGGAAGCTTCCAGAGAAGCTGGAAGCCAGTGTAGGGCCCCCCTAATTCTATCCCTCCCAAACTGAAGTGGGGAGCCCCAACAGTAGGTTGGTAGAGAGCTATTTTGCAGCAAAATGACTGAGAGTAATGATCGATAAACATGAAGTTTTCTATATTAATTTTTGTTGTTGTTTTCTGTCCTTATTCTTTTTTTTTTTTTTTT